>NW_028142217.1:0-125263 GCF_055691185.1 Crinia signifera | reverse complement strand
TATTGCACTCAAATGTTATTACAAATTATAAGCTCACACTAGATTAAGATACAGCTAACAGAGGGGCGTGTCTATAGGCTAATGGATAGAATGTGATGAATGGTTCTCTGGAAAGCACCAGCGAGCCAGTCACAGGATACTGTAAACAAAGGGGCGTGTCCATAGGCTAGTGATACCAGGTGAACAATAGGATCAACCCCTCCCCCTAGAAAGTTCTCTTGGATAGTGAATGAAACACACAGGTAGTTGAATTTGGAAAGTGGACCAGAGAAGATGGAATGCAGCACTCCTGGACAAGATGAGCACATGGCTTTGAGTAATGTATAAACTTGTAGGACCGATATATTGTGTACTAGGACCCCGGTTATGGAAGATGGATTATGTTAGAGAGTTTAAGAGTAGTTAACTTCCATTCTTGGGTGTCTTCAGATATTAACATGTGCATAGGCCCAGAATATGTTTACGTATGGTTACACAAAGAAAGCTTTGACCTGTGTGAATGATGTTCAGCTAGGATAAGGCATTGTAATAATATATCATACATAGATCTAATGGTTGAAACGTGCTGTGTTATTAGCCTGTAGTTATGAATCATGAGTGGAGTATAGGTGGATCAGCAGGATCAATGGTGTGTTGGCCCTGTACCGTGTGGAGGTTTATTGTGTCTTGGTGTGGTTGTAAAGGAGTTCTGTAATATATTGTCTGGATTCTTTGTATTGAAGTGTGTGTGTCTGCGTCCCAGAATGGATTAGCCCTGAGTTGTTTCTATTGAAGAGTGTGAATGCTTTGTGTAATATCCAGTGAGAATATCTAGATAAACTATCGGATAAAACCAACTTATATGAAACAAATGTTGATAGCATGATGCTCGGATGGTGTGTGTGTAATGGCTTGTGATGTGATTATGATATGATTAGTCCTTAGATTGTATAGTGCTATTTAAGTGTTCTGTACAGAAGTACATGGTAGATTAATGATATATTAATTGTGTATGCAACAGGTTTAATGTGTTTGATGGATGTGCAAGTATAGTCAGGATTGTGAGTATCGCATGATGCAAGTTAGAGGTTAATTTGGAGTAAATGTTGTGAATAGAAATTATGAACGTACAGTCAGTTTATGTTTGATTGCCATGATTGTTAAGGTTCCTTTGTGTGCCATGCGGCGGTACACAAAATGGCGGACACAAAGACTTGGTATAACAAAATGGCTGCTTCTTCATAGCCACGCCCCCAGCACTGTAATTCACATACACATTATACATCACTGAGGTTAGCTTTATTTAAGGATGCTGGAGCAATAATCGTTATTATGTATAATACCTGTATTGTTATATTTATTATCCATGATACAGTTTCATCTGGTTACACTTATAAATAATATTCATTGATTATAAATCTGGACATTCGATTATTGGTTGCGTGCAAAATGAATAAATTAGATAGACTTTGCATATATAAATAAATGGACTCTCTTACCTGTTACTCTCATATGATGTCTGTTAGTCTCCTGTTACTCTTATATGAGGTCTGTTACTCTCCTGTTATTCTCATATGAGGTCTGTTAGTCTCCTGTTACTCTCATATGAGGTCTGTTACTCTCCTGTAATTCTCTCATATGCGGTCTGTTAGTCTCCTGTTACTCTTATTTGAGGTCTGTTAGTCTCCTGTTACTCTCATATGAGGTCTGTTACTCTCCTGTTACTCTCATATGAGGTCTGTTAGTCTCCTGTTACTCTCATATGAGGTCTGTTACTCTCCTGTTAGGACTATTACTGTTACTTCCTAAAGGGTATGTGTCATAGGGTCGACTCACTGAAGGTCTTAGGTTGAAAGGGTCGGAAGGTCATCACAAGCATTAGGTCAGCAATGGCAAGGTCGACAGTCAAACGGACGACATGTTTTCCACGTATTTTTGTCCCGAATGTTGACATATCGACATGGACACCATCTACGTGTACTGCATCCCTTCGCATGGCTCATTGCGCTCGCCATGCTTTGGGCATGGTTCCTTGCTGCACTCAGCGCATATTCTCCTACAATGACATAGTATATGGCAGGGTATGAAATACCGCCTGTCGGCACAAGTCGGATAAAAGAAAAAACCCTAGAAAACCTCACGTCGACCTTTTGACTGTCAACTTTCCCATTGTTGACCAATGTTTGTTTCAACCTTCCAACCCTGTCCACCTTCGCCATGTCGACCTATTTCAGGTTTTGACCTAAGCCCTGTTGACCTTCAAGAGGAATATTTGGCAATGACTGTAGGTGAGGAGGCTTCTTATGATGGCATAATCGCTGTGTAGATTTGCCATCCTAAAGGAGCTGTGTTTAATTAGTGATAATGGTTTTTCTTTAAGTCACCGAGAGAATACTGTTATCGTATCTGGTCTGTAATCTGTGGATTTTATGGAGTGAATACACACCTGTTGCCGTTAAACGAAACAGATGCACCATATCTTTGCTCCTGTAGATGTACATGGAACTGCTTTGAAATTATTCATGTAAATTTAAAAGTCTGTTTAGATAAAAACAAATCAAGACTCGTGACTATAAATCAAGGGCTGTGACGCCCCGTTGTTCTATTTGTAATTGGAAGCAGCATATACTGTAGTCATTTATTATTAGGGATTTTATTGATATATGAACATGCAACCGTGTTCTGGTGCACTAAGCTGCATTATCCACTTTGTTGAAGGGATCTGAAAACCGGGCCACGAAACTACAGTATATGGACAAATAACTACCATGTAGGCTGCCTACCCTCCCAGAAAGGCCTGGAGGGTCCTGGAAATTGGTTCTTCAGGGGTGGTTCCTAGGTACTCCTCACCTCTGCATGTGTCACTGCACCCCATACTTGCATACTCTACAGGAATGTGTGCATCCCTCGAGCAGCTGCAAACAATCCTTAGGGCAAGTGATGATGCAATTCATTGCGATTTTGGTCATCCCCTGTCCTACAATGCCTGTAATCTCAGCATTGTGGAGCAGGGGTGGGTCTGCATTGATGCGCACACCCCTAAGCGGGGTCACTTCTCCTCAGCCACACCCCCAGCATGATGCACCATGCCCCTAGCAATGCTGAGCTGGCTGCCTCCTTTCAAAGCCGGCAGCCAGAATATTGGCAAGTACTGATTATTTCCCATGTACTATTTTTATTATATGCTGATCTGCCAGGTGACAAATGCAGAAAACCTGAATGTTATCTCAGAAGGCTATGAGAAATAAAGATTATTGCCTATGAAGTATGTTTCATTGCAGTCTTTGGGTTGTATTCAATGCCACCTGGTGAGCTGTGATGGTGAGCAGTGCTAATTGATCGCCGTCACAGCTCCCGGGTTAGTATTCAATTGACCCCCTGCACCCGCAGTTTCCACCCCGCTGGGTTTTTATAGAGAGGTGGAAACAGCATGTGCAGCCACCAAAATGGCGAGGCTCACGGCTAAATGCAGCGGGCTCCCTGCATTAGCCGTAAACCGCGCCGTTCGGGGGAATTCCCCGGAAGCTAAATAGGGTGAACGGCTGAGCGGGGGTTAAAGGGTTCGGCGATCCTTGCAGAAAACAAGCCACGACCGCCGTTTAACCCCCTCCCCGGCCGCATTGAATACCACACTTTGACTCTTTTCTCCAGGATATAATATACACGCTGAGCATGAGCACATTTACAAATACTAAGAAATAAGACAAACGTAATACCATGAAAATATAAAAAAGGCTCAAATGCTGATTCTTTCCTCACCAGTTAGGAGCGCAGATGGTGCGGTCACAAGAGACTATTGTACTATTTCCCTTTAACGCTGTCATTCTGCCATAATAAATATATATCACAGCTAATAAATCATACCTGGGATTAAACCACAAATCAGAACACATTTCACTGCAATCTGGGAGACATGTATAAAAACTATTGCACAGACAAATTGGAAAAATACTGCAGCAGAAAATGACTGGGCAGACAGTAAATGTAAAATTGCAATGATAGTAATAGTATTTTATAAATCTCCCCTGTCTCCTATCCTGCATTTACTTTATAACAGGTCTGACCTGGCTTTCTAAGTACCTTAATAAAAGTAGTTTTAATGTCACAATAGTGACTTTTGTAGATGGATATTAATAATATCCATTTACAATATACTAATATTATACTAATAAATATTTCCTGCACACTCTACATGCGGCCCATCCAGCTACTCTGGAACTACACATACCAGCATGCCCTGCTACAATTCTGCTATTAGGAAATGCTTTAACTGTGACAGGGCATGCTGGGATTTGTAGTTGTACAGCATGTTCGCTACCTCTGCTCTACACTATAGATGTGATCTTCTGGTGCCTAAGTGACAATGACTTGCATTACTTACTTTTCTTTACAGAATATGTTACTCTCATACTTACCTGCTACTGTATATTTTTCTCCCCTCCAAGGAGGAGGTGCTAAAGGTGTCCTGTAGGGGGTGTCACACAGCACATTGCGGCATCACAGGTGATGGGGTGAGTCCACAATGATGCATTCTCATGCCAATCCCATCCACATCCAAAAATAGTGGCCCCAGTTGTAACCTTTATGGCCATCCCACAATTCACATTATGCCAAAGCGTATTCCCAACATTTCACATTATGCCAAATAGTATTCCCCACAATTCACATTATGCCAAAAAGTAGTCCCCACAATTCACATTATCCTGTTTAAAAAGTGCGCTATATAAATTAAACTTACTTACTTACTAATTATGCCAAAGAATAGTCCCCACAATTCACATTATGCCAAAAAGTAGTCCCCACAATTCACATTATGCCAGAGTAGTCCCCACAATTCACATTATGCCAAAGAGTAGTCCTCACAATTTACATTATGCCAAAGAGTAGTCCTCACAATTCACATTATGACAAAGAGTAGTCCCCACAATTCACATTATGCCAAAGAGTAGTCCCAACAATTCACATTATGCCAGAGTAGTCCCCACAATTCACATTATGCCAAAGAGTAGTCCTCACAATTCACATTATGCCAAAAAGTAGTCCCCACAATTCACATTATGCCAAAGAGTAGTCCCAACAATTCACATTATGCCAGAGTAGTCCCCACAATTCACATTATGCCAAAGATTAGTCCTCACAATTCACATTATGACAAAGAGTAGTCCTCACAATTCACATTATGACAAAGAGTAGTCCCCACAATTCACATTATGCCAGAATAGCCCCTACAATTCACAATTCAAACTGTTTAATGGCAAATAGAAGTGCATACATATAATGCACTATCAATACTAGTTTATAAGATGGCTAAAGCCCCATACACACTACACAATATCGCTCACGGGTTGCCAATATTGAGCATACACACTGAACAATACCTGTAAAAGATATCTTTCAGTATAGCCAATTGACCTGCATGTTGAGCAGACAGCGAGGCTCACTAATGACGCGCAGGGCATCATTAACGATATTGAGTGTACACATTAGACGATATTGTGAAAGTTATCGCTCAGAAGACCCTTTAGTGATATTTTCACAATATCCTGTAGCATTCCTGCAATGACACATGTAATGATGATATGTTGGGATGACATTCCTGGAATGACACATGTAACAATGGTAGTACAGTACAGGATGTTAGGATGGCATTCCTGGAATAACACATGTAACAATGGTAGTACAGTACAGTATGTTAGGATTGCATTCCTGGAATAACACATGTAAAAATGGTAGTAAAGTACAGTATGTTAGGATGGCAATCCTGGAATGACACATGTAACAATGGTAGTACAGTACAGAACAGTATGTTAGGATGGCATTCCTGGAATGACACATGTAGCAATGGTAGTACAGTACAGTATGTTAGGATGGCATTCCTGGAATGACACATGTAACAATGGTAGTACAGTACAGAACAGTATGTTAGGATGACATTCCTGGAATGACACATGTAGCAATGGTAGTACAGTACAGTATGTTAGGATGGTATTTCTGGAATGACACATGATATAGCTATACGATGCTGCCTTTAGCGAACACTTTTTTTCTATTCTTGTCTGTTAACACGGTTACAGCGCAGCAATCAGATGCATGGAAATCCATTTCATTAAAACACTGTAACCTTGTATTGACATTTAAAAAAGACTGTTCTGACCGGAATCATTAATGTCTATCATATTTATATTTAGTATTTTTTATTAAACTTTTAATAAGCAGTGAAAATGATCCTTTACATTTTAAATTATGATAACAACTAATATGTTTCACATTAAGTAATGTGCATATGCTATATTTATACCTATTGGAATTAATGGTTCAGAGGGCCTGTGTACTGCCAAAATTGAATGCAGGGTAATTTGGAGTATAATTTGGGGCGTCCAGTGTTGTGGACTGACTCGTGACGAGCATGACTCCGATGTTTACACTTTTCCATTTTAAAAATAAACCATAAATATTTTAGATATTGATAAACTTTTTTTTTTTTTTAAAGAGACTTTAATGTGCAGCGAGATGCCTCTAAGAGCCAGTGATATGATTGGTTATCCTTTCATAAATAGTCCCTCTTACAGATAAATAATTTTGAGGCTGCAGAACTAATACTCTCATATTCCTGCCTAAATCAGCTGTTGCCCAACCTTCATGGACAACCAGTGTGCGCACTGTATTCTGGAGCTTTCGTCACTGGCTAAACAAACCGGCACAGAAGGAGATTATTTCCACACAGCTGACTGCCTGTTGTATACAGGTTATTAGAGGTCCTGATAACAGGGATCACTAGGGCCTCATCTTTCAACACTAACCAATTGAACATGAAAGAAAGCACAGAAAATGCAGGTGCTGCCAGTGTGGAAGTTCTGCATACTAACTTGTGTTGCTATGGCAATCTGCGATTGACTACATATGCAGTACAGTATCTAGGCCTGACAGAGTGGAGAATACACATCAATGTGCAGGTCTCCTTTACTGTATGTCAGATATGAGAAACAAACAATGAATTGATGTGTAGAAGGGGGACTCTAACCACAATGTCCTCGTTTTAGCCCCAGTCGCATGGATGTGAATTCGCAGGTGCACAGTGGCCAATTATCAATACACTGCATATGCATACGGTTTACAGTATACAATGTGCAAGGCCACCCTGCAATGAAATACTGCAACCAATTCTATATGCACGCCGTTTGCAAGGTGATTGACAGGAAGTAGGTGCCTGGGGGTATAAACCGGACGTTTAGTGGGAGTGCCAAGAAAAACGCTGCCATTTTAGTAGCAGGTGTGCGGTGTCAGCAGGGCCACTGAGAGGGGCGGGAGCGGGTACTAATTACCCAGTTCCAACCTTGCTGAAGGGGCCCAGTGGGGGCCCTGGTCTGACTCCCCCACCTTCCTCCTCTGTCCCTCCGGGGCAGCAGAACACACTTCTACAGCATGCTGTCAGCACAGCACGTGCTATATGTGTGTGTTGCTAGGGAGTGCTATCCCATCAGGTGTACCTACCACAGGCGTTTTTGTAAATAACCCGGTTAGCATGTGCAGTATGGGCATTCAGCTTCAATGAAAGTTCCTCTTCATCATATCCCTCAGTGGGATGTCACACTTGGAATTACATCAATTTAACACTGCAGTTTAACAAATTGTGATCTCATGAGACAATGGCACCACAGAGATTACCTTGTGACCTGCGCGACAGATTTGTAGGTGTGAAAAATTAGTGCAAAATACAACATTCTATTAGAGAAACATCATGCTCAGGGTGCGATGTATTTACAGTCAGGATATAGATAATAATAAGAATGTACTGTATACTGCTTTCTGACAACAGCTGCAGTCATTTCATCCAGTATCATAACATAACAATGCCCCTGTGCTATACCCACCACCATCGGATGGGGATCCGGACGATATGTACTAGGTCGACATTGTCAAAAGGTTAAAATGTCAATGGTTGACAAAGGAAAAGTTTGACTTGAGTTTTTGTTTTTTTAAACCACCTTGTTCTTATGTCATGATCCAAGTGGGCATAGAGGGGGAATCGCGGCGTCTATGTATTGCCCGCATCTATCATTTGTATACATAGTTGAAAAAGTCCACACTCATTTGTGTCACATACTTGACTTCGATAGTGGGATGTTATCACAGGGTTGCCTATCCTCCCGGAATGGCCAGGAGGGTCCCAAAAATTGGGTCCCCCTCCCGACCCCCGAAAGGTGGGCAACCCTTCCGGATTCTGGTGGACCCCCGATCTGCCCCCCGACCACGGCATTTAAATAACCCTAATTGCCGATCTTTGAGGAGGGGGCGGGGCTAAAGTGTAATAACCTTGTTATTTCAGCCCGCCCCATCCACAGAGATAAGCAAAGCTGGTTATTTTCCATCCTGGGGGCAGGGCTTAATGAAGTCATGCTCAAGCCCCCCCCCCCCCCCCCAGTGCCCCATTGAGGGGCGTGCCATGCTCTATCCAAAGGGCGCGTCTAGTTCCATATATGGGCCCTTATTCTGGTTGGTGCGGTCGAGCCGCATATGCGGCTCCGACCGCACCAGACGAATCCCCGCCCACCATACGGTTCGCCACGGCCGTCCGTACACGGACGGCTGGCGAACCGCACGAAAATGGTGGAGGCGTACGCCTCCACCATGCTGGGAGCTGCCCCCTGCATTCGATGGTCGACGACCATCGAAGGCAGGACCGCACGCCGCGGCAGCTCCCGCAAGCTGAGACCACACGGACAATCGTCCGTGTGGTAGCTTGTATGGGGGCTGAAAGCTGACATCCGGCGACGTCAGCTTTCCGCCCCCATGAGTGGCGTCATGCCCTCATTACCATGCGTACGCCCCGCGTTTGCATGGGAACGCCCATGAAACGCGGGGCGTACACATAGGGAAATGAGGGGATGAAGCCCCTCACGCCCCTATACGCCCCCTTTGCGGCGTCTAAATTTTTAACACGAAGAATTCCCCTGCACATGCGCAGAGTGACCTCTGCGCATGTGCAGAGAGAAAACATCGGCGGTACGGCCGCACGCGGGCCGTACCGAGCCGATTAGAATAAGGGCCATGGAGAGATTGTGAAAATAGCTTGCGACCGTGGCACCTAGAAGCGTGGGTGTGTACTGCTACATCTGAGAAGAATCTTTTAGATCCAAATGTAGCAGAACCCCAAAGCAGTTAGTAAGAGATACTATACTTGGTAAAGTGCTGGGAAATGGTGCTGATGATTCAATGTAAATGTATCTGTCTCTCATTCCTTTTTCCCCAAAAATGTAACAGTGTAATGTGGGCTAGGTGACATGAGGGAAATTGCTAGACTAATGAGGGAGAGAGGGAGATTGCTGCTACAGTATTTCAGGGAGTCTCCTGCAGAATGCTTGAGGGTAGGCAGCTATGTTTATATACAGTATAGTGTTACAAATAGGACAGAAATACGTTCCCCCCTCTGTAGGTCTGTAAAACATAGCGCTCATGCATTTTTGTTTTAAATTCAAAGTTCAAAAAAGAAATCCCAGCGGTCCCCGTCTCTGGGAATAAAAGTCCTGTTACTGTATATAGAAATGCAGTTGGTAGCAATATCCTTTGTACTTCTTCAAAGAGACTTCATGTGATTGTTACCAACTGCAGCAGGGAATTAAATAGATCTTGTTCCTCAAGCACCACTTACTGTACTACCGGGATTCATGGGTACTACGGAGACCTACTGTATGCAGTATTAATGTAGGTACTGTTTCCATAGGATATTAGAGAAAAGTCATTGACTATTCCATAACATCTGCAACAGAGTTTGAAAACGTGAAACTTTTCATCTAAAGCCAGCAGCACAGCTGGGATTTGTAGTCCCACTTCATCTGGTGCAATACCAGCTCCCTGTGCATGTCACATAATTGTCTACTATAGGTATGGGTCATAGGGTCAACAGTCAATAGGTTGACCACTATTGGCCGACAGTTAGAAGGTCAACAGTTGCAAAAAGTCGACGTGGTTAAAGGTGGACATAAGCAATAGGTTGTCATGAAATGGTCTAACCATGCTTCAGGCACACAGGTATTATATTGTCACTCTATGGGAGTTATTCTGGTCTGGACCGGAACATTTCCACGGGGGACGATGGTGCGCGTATGCGCATGTGCAGGGTCATTTCTGCGCATGTGCAGCCATGGCGAACAGACTGTTCCCCGAATGCACGCACCCAAGCCTGTGGCTGGGGGCCGTGGGGGATAGTTGCGCCCATGGGAAAACCCAGCATTTCATGGGCGTTCCCATGTATATGCTGGGTGTTCCCATGTATATGCTGGGCGTTCCCATGTATATGCTGGGCGTTCCCATGTAAATGCTGGGCGTTCCCATGTATATGCTGGGCGTTCCCATGTATATGCTGGGCGTTCCCATGTATATGCTGGGCGTTCCCATGTATATGCTGGGCGTTCCCATGTAAATGCTGGGCGTTCCCATGTATATGCTGGGCGTTCCCATGTATATGCTGGGCGTTCCCATGTATATGCTGGGCGTTCCCATGTATATGCTGGGCGTTCCCATGTATATGCTGGGCGTTCCCATGTTTATGCTGGGCGTTCCCATGTATATGCTGGGCGTTCCCATGTATATGCTGGGCGTTCCATGTAAATGCTGGGCGTTCCCATGTATATGCTGGGCGTTCCCATGTATATGCTGGGCGTTCCCATGTAAATGCTGGGCGTTCCCATGTATATGCTGGGCGTTCCCATGTATATGCTGGGCGTTCCCATGTATATGCTGGGCGTTCCCATGTATATGCTGGGCGTTCCCATGTATATGCTGGGCGTTCCCATGTATATGCTGGGCGTTCCCATGTATATGCTGGGCGTTCCCATGTATATGCTGGGCGTTCCCATGTATATGCTGGGCGTTCCCATGTATATGCTGGGCGTTCCCATGTATATGCTGGGCGTTCCCATGTATATGCTGGGCGTTCCCATGTATATGCTGGGCGTTCCCATGTATATGCTGGGCGTTCCCATGTATATGCTGGGCGTTCCCATGTATATGCTGGGCGTTCCCATGTATATGCTGGGCGTTCCCATGTATATGCTGGGCGTTCCCATGTATATGCTGGGCGTTCCCATGTATATGCTGGGCGTTCCCATGTAAATGCTGGGCGTTCCCATGTATATGCTGGGCGTTCCCATGTATATGCTGGGCGTTCCCATGTATATGCTGGGCGTTCCCATGTATATGCTGGGCGTTCCCATGTATATGCTGGGCGTTCCCATGTATATGCTGGGCGTTCCCATGTATATGCTGGGCGTTCCCATGTATATGCTGGGCGTTCCCATGTAAATGCTGGGCGTTCCCATGTATATGCTGGGCGTTCCCATGTATATGCTGGGCGTTCCCATGTATATGCTGGGCGTTCCCATGTTTATGCTGGGCGTTCCCATGTATATGCTGGGCGTTCCCATGTAAATGCTGGGCGTTCCCATGTATATGCTGGGCGTTCCCATGTATATGCTGGGCGTTCCCATGTAAATGCTGGGCGTTCCCATGTAAATGCTGGGCGTTCCCATGTATATGCTGGGCGTTCCCATGTATATGCTGGGCGTTCCCATGTATATGCTGGGCGTTCCCATGTATATGCTGGGCGTTCCCATGTAAATGCTGGGCGTTCCCATGTATATGCTGGGCGTTCCCATGTATATGCTGGGCGTTCCCATGTATATGCTGGGCGTTCCCATGTATATGCTGGGCGTTCCCATGTATATGCTGGGCGTTCCCATGTATATGCTGGGCGTTCCCATGTATATGCTGGGCGTTCCCATGTATATGCTGGGCGTTCCCATGTATATGCTGGGCGTTCCCATGTATATGCTGGGCGTTCCCATGTATATGCTGGGCGTTCCCATGTATATGCTGGGCGTTCCCATGTAAATGCTGGGCGTTCCCATGTATATGCTGGGCGTTCCCATGTATATGCTGGGCGTTCCCATGTATATGCTGGGCGTTCCCATGTATATGCTGGGCGTTCCCATGTATATGCTGGGCGTTCCCATGTATATGCTGGGCGTTCCCATGTATATGCTGGGCGTTCCCATGTATATTCTGGGCGTTCCCATGTATATGCTGGGCGTTCCCCTGTAAATGCTGGGCGTTCCCATGTATATGCTGGGCGTTCCCATGTATATGCTGGGCGTTCCCATGTATATGCTGGGCGTTCCCATGTATATGCTGGGCGTTCCCATGTATATGCTGGGCGTTCCCATGTATATGCTGGGCGTTCCCATGTATATGTTGGGCGTTCCCATGTATATGCTGGGCGTTCCCATGTATATGCTGGGCGTTCCCCTGTATATGCTGGGCGTTCCCATGTAAATGCTGGGCGTTCCCATGTATATGCTGGGCGTTCCCATGTATATGCTGGGCGTTCCCATGTATATGCTGGGCGTTCCCATGTATATGTTGGGCGTTCCCATGTATATGCTGGGCGTTCCCATGTATATGTTGGGCGTTCCCATGTATATGTTGGGCGTTCCCATGTATATGCTGGGCGTTCCCATGTATATGCTGGGCGTTCCCATGTATATGCTGGGCGTTCCCATGTATATGCTGGGCGTTCCCATGTATATGCTGGGCGTTCCCATGTATATGCTGGGCGTTCCCCTGTATATGCTGGGCGTTCCCATGTATATGCTGGGCGTTCCCATGTATATGCTGGGCGTTCCCATGTATATGCTGGGCGTTCCCATGTATATGCTGGGCGTTCCCATGTACATGCTGGGCGTTCACTTGTATATGCTTGGCGTTCCCATGTAAGTGCTGGGCGTTCCCATGTATGTGCTGGGCGTTCCCATGTATGTGCTGGGCGTTCCCATGTATGTGCTGGGCGTTCCCATGTATGTGCTGGGCGTTCCCATGTATGTGCTGGGCGTTCCCATGTATATGCTGGGCGTTCCCATTTATATACTGGGCGTTCCCATGTATATGCTGGGCGTTCCCATGTATATGCTGGGCGTTCCCATGTATATGCGGGGCGTTCCCCTGTAAATGCTGGGCGTTCCCCTGTATATGCTGGGCGTTCCCATGTAAATGCTGGGCGTTCCCATGTATATGCTGGGCGTTCCCATGGTAATCGAGTCGTGACAACGGTGCCGGGGGCGGACAGCTGACATCACCAGATGTCAGCTGTCCGCCCACTTCCTCCTGAGGGTGCACGTAAATCTTAGTGACCATAGAGTCATGTGTGCACGTTCCACATTATCCGATGGCTGCGAATAGATGTTTATGTTAAACATCCATTTGCAGGCCCTGTGTGTGAACACACCCTGCGAGGGAGGGGAAAAAGTAAGATACATTCGCCGTGCGGGGTTTGGTGGACTCACAAAGCTGCAAATCAACCGGGATAACTCCCTACATCCACATGGATAGCTAAGAATGAAAAAACACCTTTTTAAAAAAAATGTGAAAAACTCATGTTGACCTTTCTCATGTTGACCTTTTCCATGTCAAAATATTGCTTGTGTTGACCTTTTGACCATGTTGACCTTATGCGTGTCGACCCTGTTCGTGTCGACATTTTGACTGTCTACCAATAGTGGTAGACCTATTGGCTGTTGACGTAATTACTGTCGACCTCCTGACCTCATCCCAGTAGCATTACATGACCCACTGGATATTATTGTATTCCAGACTGCCCTGGTTGTACAGGTTTGTATCTTACTTTGCACGTTCTTAGCTACAGATGGCGTGGTGATGGGAGCCAGAGTAGTTTTTTCATACTATGAAAAAGCTGCAAGACCAAAGGATCATAATACAAAAATAAAAATTCCAAAAATACCATTAATGTACATAAATGTAGCCCCATATGTGGTATTTTACCTCTGCTCCGGGTCTCCTTTCATTCCGGATTGCTCTCTTATACATTTCTGAAAGCCTGTAATTTGTTCCTCAGCATTATGCTCATGTCTGCCGACATTTCCACATCTGTCAGGGGATATTGTCCTTGCTTCTGGGAGGTAATGAAGTTATGTATTTCAGTGCTACCGAGTGGCATTGGATTATGAGCCCTGGTCTTCTCTGCATCCTGGCACCTTAGCGACAGCGAGACAAGGAATAATCACAGGCTCCCTGTACACAAGCAGGACATACACACTGCAGCAGTCACATACTGTAAGTAAGGATTGGTGTACTGTATGTGTACATATACTGTATGTATGGTATAGTATATGTACACAGATCTATAGAAAAGTGCCAGCACAAGCATGGACATCAGTACAAACTTCATCTAAAAGACACAGTGGCAAACGCAGGATTTGCAGGGTACCGGATTACTGATCGACAGTCGTTTCTCTGACATCGGAATCCCCAACTGTCAGGAGAATTCTGACTTACACAAAGTATTGTGTACCCTCCTGGATTGGCCGCTCCTGACAATCGGTCCTCTCGGAAAGGTGGGCAACCCTCCCGGTTTCTGGAGGACCCCCGCACCCCTCTCAGTAATGTTTCTTTCTGTAATGTTCTTTATCATGGTATACTCCAGCTAATAATGTTTAGGGTTCTTAAATTATTTTTAAATAATTACAACAAATAAAGCAAATAACTGCTTAGGTTACAACAATACTGATTAAGTTGTGTATTTATTTTCAGATGTCAGAGAACAAGTGAAGACATATTTTTGCCTTTTTATATGCTAGAAGAATTATATTAAGTGTGATATATCGTTTTTTGGGGCATTCAGTCATTTTTAGACAAACCAGGTGGTCTTGTTTTGCTTCACTCCATTATAACCACCCACACATCACACCAACTCTAGTGAACAATATGTTTACTTTTTTTGTGTGTTGCTAAAAATGCAACCAGAAATTCTTGTATCCATAAAAATGGAATTGGAAGAGGATTCTAAACGCATCTTATTAAGGGCCCATTCCTGCAGTGTGAGTAACTGTAAAATACTATTTGCACCACAGGTGAGGTAGATTTAGCATAGAACTATATGTACTATATGTATAACTGAGGTAGATTTAGATCTGAGAATGGTGTGTCCAAACTGAAATTCTTAGCTGTAAGTAGGACAGTGCACTGAGTGCTGCCATACAGAATGCAAGATGCCCTAATGGGTGATACCACACGCCACACCTGCGATCTTTATTTGCTAGGTGCATGCATGTTGCTAGAAGTGCTCCTGGCCTGACTTACAATACATCGGAGGTAAGGCAGCAGCATGGATATGGATTGCACTATTACTGTGTGGCATGGTAGTACTATGTGATGTAATGTGAATAAATGGTACTACTGTGTGGCATAATGTGTTATAAGGGATACAACTACTTTGTGGCATAAAGTGAATAAATGACACTGCTATATGACATAATGTGTAAAAAAATAATTATTGTGTGGTGTTACATAAATAAAGGACACTGCTGTGTGGCATAATGTGAATAAGAGGCACTACATTGTCACATAACATGAATAAGGGACACTACTGTCGGACTAATGTAAATAAGACACTACTGTGTGATGTAATGTGTATAAGGGACACTATTACTGTGTGTATTAACTTGAATAAGTGACACTACTGTGTCTCTTAACATGATTAAAGGGCACTACTGTGTAGTGTAATATGAATAATCAATACTAATGTGTGGTGTAACAGGAATAACGGAGACTACTGTATGGTATAACATGAATAATGGACATTACTGTGTGGCATAAATTAAATAAGGGACAACGCTGTGTGGCAAACCATGAATAAGGGGTCAAACCGCATGGTGTAATGTGGATAAGATAAGTTTGCACTAGTCCCCTAAATCAATAGTACCCTCAATTCAATTTTGAATATTTTGACTACTGTATATTGTATCCAAGCACCTTCCCTGTAATACCCCAAGTCTGTAGTAAAAATATGAGGGGTGGGGGGCATCAATGTTCTTTCTAGCAACAAAATGTATATTTATTTCTCTGCTTAAATCTGAATTGCAGTGTAAAAATAAAGCTGTCTAGCATTTGTGGGCTACCTGCAAAAGTAGCCAGTATGTACCCTGAATGCAATATAATAATTGTATTGCACCCCTTGCAATGCAACATGACTTGTCCAGGTGCAAAGTTATAATCAAGCAATGTTTCCCATAAAGCCATGCAGTATCTTGTATTTCAAACCCAGCGGCATATATATATATATTCAGCTACATATTATTTCGCTCTGGCACCGAGAGCAAGTTGTTCCTGTTAACCCCTTCACGACATTTGACGTATATATACGTCATGGCCGGGAAGTACTTCCCGACCGTTGACGTATATATACGTCATGGCTTAAAACTGTCACTGCGTCTAGAGACGCAGTGACAGAGGGACGATGTCTGCTGTCCCTGACAGCAGACATGTCCGTGCATGCCCAGGGGGGGCGGCGATGCCGCCCCCCCGTCGGCGATCGCTGTGATTGGCTGTTCATTGTGAACAGCCATTCACAGCGTTTTCTGTGTCACCGGCGAATAACGTTCGCCGGTGACACGGGATCGGAGGTGATTGGTGCTGTAAAGTACAGCACCAATCACCGCGGGGTGTAAGGGTGACACTGGTGTCACCCCACCTCACCCCTCCCACCCCCAAAGGCCGTGATTGGTTCGTCGGACCGACGGACCAATCACAGCCATGGAGGGGGGTTTAAACTAACGGTGACTGCACTGCAGACGCCATTCCGGTCTGGAATAGCGTGCAGTGCGGTCACCGTGCCCAGCTGCCGCCTATACTGACCAGAACCCATCCAAAATACTTACCTGATCATTGATATTGCTTATGCTTGTGACATCTTGTGACATCCTGTGACATCTTGTGCTGCTGCGATTTATTAGATAGAGAGAGAGTTAGAGAGAGAGAGATAGAGAGAGATAGAGAGAGATAGAGAGGCCTAGTGCTATATTTTGTGCTGCTGCAGTGTGATAGAGCTATAGATAGAGAGATAGAGAGAGATAGAGAGAGATAGAGAGAGATAGTGACAGATTGTGCTATATATTTTTTATATAACTGAAAGAGATAGAGAGAGATAGAGAGAGATAGAGAGGCCTAGTGCTATATTTTGTGCTGCTGCAGTGTGATAGAGCTATAGATAGATAGAGAGAGATAGAGAGAGATAGAGAGAGAGAGATAGAGAGATAGTGACAGATTGTGCTATATATTTTTTTTATAACTGACTGCTGCCCCCCCTTTTGTGCTGATCAGTATAAATTAACTGATCAGCAACTTTTTGGGGGCGCAGGTTTTTTTTTATATATAGATATACCTGTCAGTGCTGCTGCTGCAGTGTCATAGAGTGATAGATAGTGAGAGATAGAGAGATAGAGAGAGATAGTGACAGAGAGTGATAGAGAGTGCTAAATTTTGTGTCTGCTGCCCCCGCCTTTTGTGCTGATCACTATATCTGAGGTGATCAGCAACTTTTTAGGGGTGCAGAGGTTTTTTTTTTTATATATACCTGTCAGTACCACCAAAGGTTGTGCACCTGCTGCCCCTCACTGGTAATCAGTGTCGCATCACTGATCACCTTTTTTTATTTTTTGTGAGTGCTGTGGGGTCTTTTTTACATTTTTTTTTTTACACACACTGTGATTTTGTGTGTGTCCTGTGGCCACTGTGCGCTGATCAGTGACGTACATCACTGATCAGCTTTTTCGGCACAGGGTTGATCTATTTTATTTTTTTTTTGATCAAATTCCTGTTGCCTTTGAGCGCTGTTCAGTGACGGACGTTACTGACCAACATCTGTGCTCAATTTTTGGCGCAGGACCTTTTTTTTTTTTAACCCCTTACATTTTTTTTTTTTAACCCCTTCCATTTTTTTTTTAACCCCTTCCATTTTTTTTTTTAACCCCTTCCATTTTTTTTTTTTTTGAACCCTTCAATTTTTTTATTTTTGTATTTTTTTTTTTCTGCACTACATACATACACACTACATACCCCCCGGGTTGAAATAAAGTTTGTACCCCCCCCTACACTATACACGTGTTGAAACATTTCACTACCAGTAACACAAAAATATAAATGGCATCACAAATGTCATCCCAAATGTCGTCCCAGTCATCCAGGAGAATGTATTCGGTGGAGGAGGCATATGCCATGCTTGCCTCTGACTCTGACACAGCCAGTGAGGCAAGCGGGGAATTTGAAGGATTTGTCTTAAGCTCCTCTTCCTCCTCTGATGATGAGGGACCCCCTCAAAGACGCCCCCGTAGAGCAGCTGAGACCCCCCCCCCCAATAATTGATCTCGTATGGACCCCACCACCAGACAATTTTGAGCCCCAGGTTCCTGAGTTTTTGGCCATCCCAGGAATCCAATTTGATTCAACAGGTCTCAGAGAAATTGACATTTTTAAATTATTTTTCTCTGATGATTTTATAAATTTAATGGTGGACCAAACTAATTTATATGCCCAGCAGTTTATTGCTCAAAACCCCACGTCATCATTTGCTAGGTGGACCCCTGTAGATGCAGTAGAGATGATGACGTTTTGGGGTCTGGTGTTACATATGGGCATAGTAAAAAAGCCACAAATTAGGCAATATTGGAGTACAGATGTTCTGTACAGCACCCCATTTCACCGTATGGCCATGCCCCGGGCTCGTTTTGAGGCAATCCATAAATTTATACATTACACCGATAATGCACAGTGCCCACCCAGAGATGATCCCACCTTTGACAGGCTATTCAAAGTCAGGCCGGTCATTGATCATTTCAGTGCCAAATTTGCAGAGCTATACATCCCTGATAAATGTATTAGTATCGACGAGTCCCTTATACATTTTAAAGGAAGGGTTAAATTCCGCCAGTACCTTCCCAGTAAGAGGGCAAGGTATGGGATAAAAATGTATAAGCTGTGTGAAAGCACCACAGGGTACACCCACAAGTTTAGGGTATATGAAGGGAAGGATTCAAGAATTGAACCACCAGAATGCCCCCCCTCCCTCGTAGGTGTTAGTGGAAAAATTGTCTGGGATTTAATGCACCCCTTCCTGGATAAGGGTTATCACCTCTATGTGGATAACTTTTACACCAGCATCCCCCTGTTTAAGGCCCTTGGTTCAAGAGGTACAGCAGCTTGCGGTACTGTGCGCAAGAACCAAAGAGGCCTCCCCAAAACGCACATTGCCCAAGTAATGAGAAGGGGTGAAAGCAGGGGAATATGCACCGAAAATATGTTGTTGGTCAAATATAAGGACAAGAGGGATGTCCTTATACTGACAACAATTCATGGAGACAGTACCACCTCCATCCCTGTACGAGGTACCAGTACCCACACCTCAAAACCAAATTGTATCCTAGATTACAATAAGTACATGGGTGGAGTGGATCTTTCAGATCAGGTACTGAAGCCGTACAGTGCCCTGCGGAAAACAAATATCTGGTACAAGAAGCTGGCCGTGTATATCATCCAGATGGCACTGTATAACGCTTACGTGCTATTCCGTTCTACCGGCCAGAGGGGGACATTTATGCACTTTCAAGAGGAAGTCATAAAGAGCCTAACATTTGGGAATCAGCAGGCAGAGGGCCCCAGTACTTCTAGTACTGGCCCCCGTATTGTACCAGGGCAGCATTTTCCCAACGAAATCCCCTCCACTGCAAGAAAGGGCAGGACACAAAAAAGGTGCAAAGTTTGCTATAAAAAGGGAATAAGAAAGGAAACTATTTTCCACTGTGAAACTTGCCCCGACAAACCCGGCCTATGTATAAAGGAGTGTTTCAAAATATACCACACATCTATGGATTATTAGGTTCATCATTTCACCGTGCTTCGGGGGTCTTGCTAATGCCACATAGCACCCACCATTCATTCCACCAGAATCTGAGCTGCAAAAACCAAAAATCACTCCTTCCCTTCTGAGTCCTGCCATGCACCCAACTGGTATTTTTTGGTCACATGTGAGGCATTGCCGTACTCTGGAGAAATGGGGGCACAGATTTTGGGGTGCTTTGTCTCCTTCATTCCTTGTGAAAATGAAAAATTTTGAGCCAGAAGTACATTTTTGTGTAAAAAAATGTATTTTTTTCATTTTCACTGCCCAGTTGTACCAAAATTGATGAAACCCCTGGGGGTTTGAAATGTACACTATACCCCTAGATGAATTCCCTGAGGGGTGTAGTTTGCAAAATGGGGTCACTTGTGGGGGGGTTCCACTGTATTGGTAATGCAACATAGCACCCACCATTCATTCCACCAAAATCTGTGCTGCAAAATCCAAAAATCACTCCTTCCCTTCTGAGTCCTGCCATGCACCCAACTGGTATTTTTTGGTCACATGTGAGGCATTGCCGTACTCTGGAGAAATGGGGGCACAGATTTTGGGGTGCTTTGTCTCCTTCATTCCTTGTGAAAATGAAAAATTTTGAGCCAGAAGTACATTTTTGTGTAAAAAAATGTATTTTTTTCATTTTCACTGCCCAGTTGTACCAAAATTGATGAAACCCCTGGGGGTTTGAAATGTACACTATACCCCTAGATGAATTCCCTGAGGGGTGTAGTTTGCAAAATGGGGTAACTTGTGGGGGGGTTCCACTGTATTGGTAATGCAACATAGCACCCACCATTCATTCCACCAAAATCTTTGCTGCAAAATCCAAAAATCACTCCTTCCCTTCTAAGTCCTGCCATGCACCCAACTGGTATTTTTTGGTCACATGTGAGGCATTGCCGTACTCGGGAGAAATTGGGGCACAGATTTTGGGGTGCTTTGTCTCCTTCATTCCTTGTGAAAATGAAAAATTTTGAGCCAGAACTGCATGTTTGTGTAAAAAAATGTAATTTTCCATTTTCACATCCCAGTTGTACCAAAATTGGTGAAACCCCTGGGGGTTTGAAATGTACACTATACCCCTAGATGAATTCCCTGAGGGGTGTACTTTGCAAAATGGGGTGACTTGTGGGGGGGTTCCACTGTATTGGTGCTTTGGGAGTCTTGCTAATGCAACATAGCACCCACCATTCATTCCACCAAAATCTTTGCTGCAAAATCCAAAAATCACTCCTTCCCTTCTGAGTCCTGCCATGCACCCAACTGGTATTTTTTGGTCACATGTGAGGCATTGCCGTACTCGGGAGAAATTGGGGCACAGATTTTGGGGTGCTTTGTCTCCTTCATTCCTTGTGAAAATGAAAAATTTTGAGCCAGAACTGCATGTTTGTGTAAAAAAAAATGTAATTTTCCATTTTCACATCCCAGTTGTACCAAAATTGGTGAAACCCCTGGGGGTTTGAAATGTACACTATACCCCTAGATGAATTCCCTGAGGGGTGTACTTTGCAAAATGGGGTGACTTGTGGGGGGGTTCCACTGTATTGGTGCTTTGGGAGTCTTGCTAATGCAACATAGCACCCACCATTCATTCCACCAAAATCTTTGCTGCAAAATCCAAAAATCACTCCTTCCCTTCTAAGTCCTGCCATGCACCCAACTGGTATTTCTTGGTCACATGTGAGGCATTGCCGTACTCGGGAGAAATTGGGGCACAGATTTTGGGGTGCTTTGTCTCCTTCATTCCTTGTGAAAATGAAAAATTTTGAGCCAGAACTGCATGTTTGTGTAAAAAAATGTAATTTTCCATTTTCACATCCCAGTTGTACCAAAATTGGTGAAACCCCTGGGGGTTTGAAATGTACACTATACCCCTAGATGAATTCCCTGAGGGGTGTACTTTGCAAAATGGGGTGACTTGTGGGGGGGTTCCACTGTATTGGTGCTTTGGGAGTCTTGCTAATGCAACATAGCACCCACCATTCATTCCACCAAAATCTTTGCTGCAAAATCCAAAAATCACTCCTTCCCTTCTGAGTCCTGCCATGCACCCAACTGGTATTTTTTGGTCACATGTGAGGCATTGCCGTACTCGGGAGAAATTGGGGCACAGATTTTGGGGTGCTTTGTCTCCTTCATTCCTTGTGAAAATGAAAAATTTTGAGCCAGAACTGCATGTTTGTGTAAAAAAATGTAATTTTCCATTTTCACATCCCAGTTGTACCAAAATTGGTGAAACCCCTGGGGGTTTGAAATGTACACTATACCCCTAGATGAATTCCCTGAGGGGTGTACTTTGCAAAATGGGGTGACTTGTGGGGGGTTCCACTGTATTGGTGCTTTGGGAGTCTTGCTAATGCAACATAGCACCCACCATTCATTCCACCAAAATCTTTGCTGCAAAATCCAAAAATCACTCCTTCCCTTCTAAGTCCTGCCATGCACCCAACTGGTATTTTTTGGTCACATGTGAGGCATTGCCGTACTCGGGAGAAATTGGGGCACAGATTTTGGGGTGCTTTGTCTCCTTCATTCCTTGTGAAAATGAAAAATTTTGAGCCAGAACTGCATGTTTGTGTAAAAAAATGTAATTTTCCATTTTCACATCCCAGTTGTACCAAAATTGGTGAAACCCCTGGGGGTTTGAAATGTACACTATACCCCTAGATGAATTCCCTGAGGGGTGTAGATTGCAAAATGGGGTGACTTGTGGGGGAGGTTCCTAACTTTTAGCACTTATGGTGCCTAGAAACCTACATGGTGCCTAAAAAAAAATCTCATAAAAAGGAGGCTCCAAAATCAAGTAGGTGCTCCTTCTATTATGAAGCCTGTGGTTTGGTCAACGTGCACACTAGGGCCACATATAGGATATTTTTGAAAACAAAAGAATTGGGGGAATCAATTTTTAGTCACATGTCTCTAGTAAAATCTACTGTATTCGTTAGAAAAATGTATTAAAATTGAAACTCTGCAAAAAAAAAGAAATTTTGAAATTTCACCTACACTTTGTTTTAATTCCTGTGAAACACCTAAAGGGTTAACAAACTTCCAAAATGCTGTTTTGAATACTGTGAGGGGTGCAGTTTTTGAAATGGCATCATTTATGGGGGTGTCTCACATACAAGTCCCTCAAAGTCACATCAGAACTGAACTGGTCCCTAAAAAAATCAGTGTTTGAAATTTTCATGAAAATTTGAGAATTTGCTATTCATATTGTAAGCCTCCTAGTGTCCAAAAAAATTAAAAGGAAGTTGAAATAATGATGGAAACATAAAGTAGACATATGGTCTATGTTAGTTATTAACTATTTTGAGTGGTATGATTATTTGTCTCACAAGCAGAAAATTTAACATTTTGCAAATTGCTAAATTTTCCATTTTTTCACGATATTTTGGTATTTTTCACAAAAAAACACAGACTGTATCGACGAAAATTTACCACTAACTTGAAGTACAATGTGTCACGAGAAAACAATCTCAAAATCACTGGGATAAGTAAAAGCAAAAAAAAGTTATCCCCACTTAAGTGAGACATGTCAGATTTGAAAAAAAGGGCTCTGTCATGAAGGCACAAACTGGCTCTGTCATGAAGGGGTTAACCATTGAGTGCCGGCAGTTATTGGATCTGTATATATATATATATATATATATATATATATATTATGCACGTTGCACGCAGGCCTCTGAATCCCAGGGGGGCCCACACCACATCACTGTACAGTAAGCGGAGCAGGAGCACTACAGAGATCTGCGCATGCGTAGTGGAGTCTGAGGGCTGTAGTGCTCAAACTCCACAATGCTGCACTGCTGACTCTAGTGCGTTCCTCAACTCCCAGCAGAGAGGAGGGGGCTCGGCCAGAGAGAAGGCTGCACATCTCTAAAAAAGGTCCTTGCTCAAACCTATGGCACACATGTGTGACAGCAGAGCATTTATGCCAGGGGTAGCCAACTCCAGTCCTCGAGAGCTACCAACAGTTAACGTTTTCCATGTCTCCTCACAGAATCACAAGTGAAGTATTTACTGTGGATCTTTTAAAATGTGTCACTCAGTTATGAGTGCATGTGTACCTTCATGGTGAACTGGAAAACGTGAACTCTTGGTAGCTCTCTAGAACTGGAGTAGGCTACCCCTGATCTATGCAATATTGAGCAGCAATATTTTGATTAATGAGCTTCATATTTGTATTTGATGTTTGTAAAGTATATTGCACCAGTATAGAATTTGCATATGTTATATTAAATTGACTGATTATGTTTAAATTAACCTAGTAGTATTTGAAAGCTGCGGCTGTTCCCTAACATTCAAGTCATAGCCCCCTGGTTCTTTATCTTTGACACCTATTTTACCATTGTGCTATCTCACGAGTTCTGTCACAGGGTATCGCTTAATTAGAAAATAAATCTGCTCAGCTGCTCATTAGCATGGGAAATGCCAGCCCCTGACACCACCTGGTAAAGTCAGTGTTTCTTACCAAGAGAAAGTGTTATGCTTCATGAAAATCAGCATTTAGCTGGTGTGGCCTTTGATATTTTATCTATTTAATTTAACAAATAGGTGTCCAAAGCTGCATAAAAAGTACCATTCTGCAGCTGAACATTAAATTCAAAAATGCCAGAACTGTTTTAAATGGGACAGAGGGAAAAAAGAAAATACATATACAATACCAAAATTGCAAATAGCCTAAGACGCCAAAGCAATTATTTATGTAATGTTGGGTTGAAAAACTTTGCATTTCTGATTGTGTTCATGTCCAACATTTAAAATAGCAGTCGTTTTACTAACAAGACTTGGCAAGTAAAAGCATTGGACTTTTAAATATCAGGCATGAAGTGTCAAGGTTGTCCTTTAATGGTAGTGGTGGCTGACTTCCGAGGGGTTTCATACGGTGGCAAACAACCGAGCGGGTTCTAGCGGGGGCAGTCGGGTGATGGTACTATGACTAAGAGGTAGCATGGCCTAACATAAAAATCCACAATACATTACATAAGTGAGATTAATGGTTGCACATATATAATTCATAGTACATTGGGTACTACATGTGCTCAAAGCATAAGCAGCTTATTGCTGCCTTCATTTACCTATCACCACTTAATAACTTGTCTGCCAAGTACAAGCTTAAGTCTATAAAAATTTACCAAGTACCATGATGTCTGTCCCCTGATGGCTTAACATGTACAGTATACCACCTTATTTTATGGTCAGGAAGGGGGTTAGCTGTGGCGGATGGTCAAGGGGCATGGGGGGTTGCTGCAGTGGATGGTTGGGAAGGTGTTCAAGTGGTGGATTGGTAGGGGGTGTAGAAACTAGCCAGCTTTGCCCTGATTAGGATGCCATTGTTGAAAATGCCTAAAAGTGCTAAATACATGCAGGGGAGGATTGGGAACAAAAATTGACCCGGTAAAAATTTCTATAAGTGGCCTCATGTGGGTGGCACCAAATGAATTGTAGGCAGGATCAACAGCAAAATAGGCAGGATAAATGCATCACTACACCTGTTTGGAATCTGTTGATTTCAATATGATTGGCAGTCCAGTGGCCCCAAGACGTATAAACTGCTGTGCTAAACCAAAAATCTCCACATTTTAAATAATACCAAACCTCCCCTCATTGAGACTGTCTCTAGACCCCAAAACATCCATCAAGCTGCCAAACAATTCATTACCATAATCCCTGAATATCACAAATATCTCCACCCCCTCCCCCAGCGGAGCCCAGAAACACACCAGGAATTGTTACATCCCCAGATAGCACGGACTCCTATCCCTTTAACAAAAGTCACAATAGATATAGATGTTTTGCAGCATTTGGCACTCTGCTCTGTGACCGAGCAAAGGTTGTTTGTGTGGGAGACAGGGGGGATGGGACACAACTCTGGGCAGGACTACATCTTTTAAAAAACAATCACTGGCCACACAGGTGCCTACTCTCCTGGAATAAACACGAGGCTCCCGAAAATTGGGTCCCCTTCCCACCCCGCCCACATTCAGCTGGCTCCTCCTCTGCAAGCCCTTCCTACACCGGTGAAATACCGGTATTCCCTGTTTTTTTGGGAGGGAGCGGGGCCAGAACTTCCTTATGCCCAAGAGCCCAAGTTTTCTGCAGCCAGTGCAGTGGTAACAGCCTGGTTTAAGGCTATGTCACCATGTGGTTTCGAGAGGTCCCTGTGGGCTGGCCATAGGATTTATTAAGATTTGTTTGAGATTAGGTCCATGCTGGTAAGCGTCATAGGTGGTTTGTGATGGTTAATCTTCAGACTACTATCTGTGGCTAATATAGGCCGGTGTTGGTGAAGACTTTGTTGAATTACATGAGATACATTATTATCAAATTAGTGAACATCATGCACTTGCGGTTAGTATGCTTTGGATCCCTATCAGGACTGGCACTTTGCTTACCGACATTTCTCTTAGCTTTAGTCTATTTGAATTTGTCCAACATCTCTGACAACTGAATGTCCCTTATAACTGGATCAGTGTTGTTTTTAATTACACACATGAACTGTGATACATGTGCCAGTTGTTAGAGGATAAAAGTGTGTTCCTGTCTGTACTTATTCTGTAGAGGCAAGTTTGGAATTCACCAGCTTGAATGGTGATATTGATATCAAGAAAATTAATTGAACAGTCATCAACTTAGTAGTGTATGTAAACTGGATAGGATGAGTGCTGCTATTGAGGATGTCAATCATATCTTCACATTCCGCAGAAAGATGGTCCCCTAAGGGACAAATAGGCGCTGGTGGTGGTTCAAATCTCAGCTGCTGTGCAAAAGTGGGGTAGTTAATCCCACAAACAAGAAAGGAAACAAAGTGGTGGCACAGCGCTAATTTGAGGAGGAATAATAACCATAATAATAATCCAATGATGGAGATGATGGAGAGGAAGTTGTATCAACTCCGTTCAGGAAATGACCCCTTTTGGGTGTCTGAGGGAATCAATGTGGTGGGTAGTGACTGGATCCAAGGGGGTCTCAATGTCCTGTGGTCACTCCGTGGTCACTGGGGATTGGACCGCACTGTGCTTCAATCCGCTGACCTGCTTTTGTTTTACTTGTCTGGTATCCACCAAAAATGTCAGAGAGTGGGTGCAGTAGGGTTGGCTGGGGGCCCAGGGGGATTGGACTGGACTGGACTGGAACAGGTGGCTATGATGGACAAGCTGCACCCGGAGGAATTCCTCTATCCGTAGTTCCTGTTAATGGAAAGTCTCAGTAGGTGGCCAGTGTGGTAAGGCTCACCTAGAGAGATGTTCTCTAAGATAAGTCCCAAGTGCTGATAAACTGGTCCAAAGAGGAGTATTCCCAGTGGCACTGGTGGCAGTGGGGGGTGATGCAAGGTGGCTGATTCCAGTCATGAGAGTAGAGGAGTAAACCTGACGCGTTTCACCAGTTCAACTGACTTTATCTGCCTTTTATTTTATTTGATTTATATGTCATTTTCTATGTAATGAATTTTTATGTGTGTTTTAATTAAAACTAATTCTTAATCCCATGGTTATTATTCCTTCTCAAACTAGCGCTGTGCCACCACTTTGTTTCATATCTTCAAATTCCTCCTTAGATCCCTTCCATAGCAAGAAAATGCCATCAATGAAGCATTTATTAAATTTGATATGCTGATGACTTTATCGACAAAAATAGCCAGTAACTGTAATAACAAATTGTGGGCTGAGATCATTGGCCTGTCTGGTGGTTGAATGTCAGATATGTGGATCTTTGGTGTTGTGTATAAGATAGGACACACAGGATGTTCAACTGTAAGAAAATTAAAGGTGTCCATGTCTATGGACTCCAGAGTTACACCTGCTTGTAAAATATTATCAACTTTCATTTTGAATGTTGTATCGGATTAGAGGGTACACAGTGGTAAGTGTTGGTATCTGCTAGTTGGCGCAGAATTTCAGTATGGTAATCTATCCAGTCCTGAATGACAACTGCACTCCCTTTGTCAGCTGTAGGGTGGCTGAACCTAGGATCGGGATTGGCGGGATCCTGGGATTTGGCCCCAAAATCACCAGGATTTCAATCCCAGAATTGGAGTTTCCAATCCTGGGATTTCAGGATTAGACTGTGGATGGGTGGATTCGCCCGCTGGGAAACCGGGCCTATTTCCGGTGGGCCGGTTCAGAGTTGTCCGCTTTCCCCCCAGACCATTCTACTACAGCGGTTAGCAGCCATGGCTGCAGCCACCAACTCCTGGCTGCCCAGTGCCCACAGTAAATATGGCTGCGGCCGGGACCAGTGTGAAGATGGCCATGGGTCGCTCTTGTGTGACATCACCACGTGACCCAGGACTGAGCAGCAAGTTCAACGTGGGGGTGGGTGGAAGCAGCCACGGGCAGCATGGCACCGAAGCTGGGAAAGGGCCACCAGCATTACCACCACCCCCCTGGTCATTAATGTTTGCAGCCCCCCCCCCACCCAAAGCCAGGTCATTAGCGTTAACACCACCCCCCCGGGCTGCTTCCAGATTTCTCCCGGGCCAGATTTAGGTACCAATCCGCCCCTGGCACAGTCTAATGCTGGGCAGCGCATGAGCACCTGCTCAGATGCTGCCTGGGGTCCTCCATCCCCAGCTGAACAGCAATGCGCAGCATGACCTTCAGAGGTCATGATGCACAAGCCACACTGACCGTCTGTCACCCGCCCGGTTCCAGGCCGACGGCCACACCCGCCCGGCTCCCGGCTGCACCGGCATATGTAGGAAAATATGCGGGCCAACTAGGGCAATTTTTTTATTAGGGAAGCCAATCCAGTGATTCTACTATTGAGCATTTTTCAAACCCGAATCCCGAGAGTGAAAAAAATGCCCCAGGATTGGCTTTCCTTGTCGGTGGGTCTTATAATTAAATGATGATTTATTTTCAATTTTGTAAGTGCCTTCTTTTCAGGCCGTGTGAGGTTGTAATGCACTATACTGTATATTGATAATTTTTATCTATTCAGTCAAGTTACTCGACTTAAATACAGTATGTGGTCCCGTCTCCAAATACTTAATGCCTTGTTTTTATGGCTATCTCGATTGCGCATGTACAGTCTAGATTTAATCAATAGCTCTATAGCTTGCCTAGATCTCCGATCACAAGTCATGACACCGAATTTATAGTGATTTGATTGTTACTATCTATGATTTTGGTGGTGGACAATTCCGATTAGGGGCGCACTTTGTTTCTTGCTATCTATTCCTTCCCCATCTCCCCACTAACAGGGGGGACTAACTTAGTTGCTGCCCACTCACTATATTACAGCGCATTGAAAGGGTATCCCCTCTTCTGTTTTATATATATATATATATATATATATATATACTGGTAAGTATCAAGAGATACAATGCGGCGGCACTCAACGGGTTAATCCTCAGTAATAAACTGGCAGACCGACAACTGCTTATGTGATCTGACGTTTCGGCATTTATTGCCTTTTTCAAAGACAAAGCATACATGAAATATAACTTACATTATAGAAGGTGACACCCTTGGTCGGCGCCAGCACCTCCATGCCCGCCTCCCCTGCTGGTGCATATGGCTGACGTCATCAGAAGACTTCCTCAGTACAGCATGCCGCTCTGCCAGGGGCATTGCTATGCATACCACCGGACGCCTACAATAAACAAATGTGCAAATAAAAAACAGTTAAACATGATACATGCAGCATATGTCAAGTAATCACAATATCCACTGGTTAGTAATACTATTGCAAAGTGGCAACCATTTAACTATGCAGATCGCTTGTTGGGCAGTAATTCAGGAAAGGCTTGCAAAAAAGATCAGTGACAGCATGAAGCTAGATGCAATGCGTAGAGCTATATTAACCCTTCATACGCAATGGTTGAAGCAATGCCAAAGGTGACATTGCAGGCTTCAGCATCTAAAGTGGCAACTCCAGCAGAGTCAGTGGAATAGTTATAGAAAGCAGTTCAATGATGAGTATTCATTAAGTCCAGCAGGGGCTACAGCGTTCAATTAAAAGATCCATCTCGCCTCCAGTTGCAATAATTTCTTTTCACGGTCACCACCCCTTACATTGGCGGCTACCTGGTCAATTATCTTCCACTTCAGTGTTGGCAATGAATGCCTGTGGTCCCAGAAATGTCTAGAATCTGGTTGTTATGAGGGATCACCCTCCATGGGCATGTTTACTTGGTGAATGGTGCATGGCCATGTGTTCTTTAAAAGTCCTGCTGGTCTTGCCTACATAGATGAGCCCACACGGACAACGGATTATGTAGACCACATATCTACTTGAGCAAGTCAGGAAAAAAATAAAAAGGGCAATGATAATTTGGGAACTGATTCCCTCAAAGGTATAATGCGTTATAAATATATTACTGTATAATATTATATTGTGGACATTTACTTCAGATTCATTTTATACATTTTTACATGGCTACTGTATGCTTTGTTTGGATCCCTAGAGTGCACATCCGGTCTTATTGACTCTATATTGGCTAGATCCCCATTATTGATTGCCTATGCTATTGGGGGCCAATATTTGTAAACCGGTCGTGACTCCCTGATCTCATTTGCTTTATCCAGCCTGATTTTTAATCAACTATATGGCGATTGCCTTCAATATTTACTGATTCTACCTCTTGGGACCTTTTATGCATGATTACAGCACAAAATAAGCCTGTTTCTATTTGATGATTTACGCATAATTGTACTGTTACAAACGACTTCTCTCACCCCTGATGAAGTCATTTCAGCAACGAAATGCGTTGGGTCGCTATACTTTCTGGAAGTCTACATTACTGCAAATTATTCATCAAATGTATTGAATTTTTATTAAATACCATTATTTTATCAAATATTGTGTATTTGTTGCTAGCACACTCTGAAACTCTCTCTTTCCCTAAATATATATATATTTGTGGCACTGAACTGCTTTTGTGTGTTTTTCTGTACCAAACCCACACTATTTTTATAATTTATTTTAGACACACATATTAATGGATGTTTATGAAATGGAACATGCCGGATCTGATCTGGAATGTATGCATTTGTACTTGTTTGCCAGATCTCTTTGGCAGCATTCCAGTTGAATGCATCTATAAACACATTTGTATGCAGTCACAGATATCATCCTTGAACATATTTTTTCTATTATCAATTATAACAATATTGCAAAGATAAAAAAAATAAAATATAAAGGACAATGCGGATTTGGGAACTGATTCCCTCAAATGCATGATGCGTTCTAATTATATTACTGTATAATATTATATTGTGGACATTTACTTCAGATTCATTTTATACATTTCTACATGGCTACTGTATGCTTCTGGGAGTTTGTATAGTATACCATATATACTCGAGTATAAGCCTACTTTTTCAGAACATTTTTTATGCTGAAAAAGCCCCCTCTCGGCTTATACTCGAGTGAGGGTCCCACTTGAGTCAATAACTTTTCCCATTTTTTTGTTGTGAAATTAGGTGCCTCGGCTTATATTCGGGTCGACTTATACTTGAGTATATACGGTCTGCTGTCATAGGCGAAACAGTGGGGTGGTTTGGTGGTGGACCACTCCATTCACCTTTTGGAGCTGCTGGAAGGGGGATGAGGAAAGCGTAACCTCAGGGGCACAGAGTCTCTGTCAGAATGGGAAACACGCATATAACACCCCCCATGGCAACAAGTATAAAACCCCTTGCAATGAGCATGTAACCCCCTGGCAATGAGCATATAACCCATGGCACGAACAATAATCCCCTGGCAATAAGCATGTAACTCCTGGCAACCAGCCTGTAGGTAAGCAGCACTTATGTGACATAATATGTAATAGGCACTACGGTGTGGCATAATATGTAAAGGGCATTAAGCAGTGGCGTAACTATAAGGCCACAGCCCCCGCGGTGGCGGGGAGGCGCCGGGGGTCTGCGGGCGCTATTTTTTCTCCGCCAGCTCCCCACTGCTTGTGGGTGCAGCCGGGAGCTGGCAGGGGGGTCCGTACGGCGCGGAGGTACCTGTATTCAGGGAGAGACTGGAGGTCCCTGCGCCTGCGGCGCTGAGTATGATGTTGCCGGGGTCCCTGCAGTGAAGTAGAAATAACGCGCCATCTCCGCGTTACTCCGCGTTATCTCCGTCTTCCACTTCACTGCAGGGACCCCGGCAACATCACACTCAGTGCCGCAGGCACAGGGACCTCCAGGCTCTCCCTGAATACAGGTACCTCCGCGCCGCACGGACCCCCCTGCCAGCTCCCCGGGGGGGTCTTTTAACGGGGGGCAGCGGCAAAATTGTCCCGGGGGGGGGGGGCGGCGAAATTGTCCCGGCGGGTGGGAGCACAAGTTTTCGTTACGCCACTGGCATTAAGGTGTGTGGCATAAAATGTAACGGGCATTACAGTGTGGCATAATGTGTAATAGGCATGATGTTGCATGGTATAATGCGTAGTAGGCATTACGTAATGTGGTGTAATGTGTAATGGGCATTACGGTGTTTGTAATCCTTGCGCTGTGTGTCCAAGTGGCTCTACTTGGCACAGTGTGTCTAAGGAACTCTAGCCAGGTCCGCCAAGAGGTATGCCGGGCCCCGGATAATTTTTGGGGTGGGGCCTAATCACGGGAGGTTTTGCCACTTCCCACGATTAGGCCACTCCCCTAAAATGCTTACGGTGGGTGAAAAAAGGTGGGGGATGTTTATTGCCCACCTCAGCAGCAGCACACACCTACAGCATGTGCTGTGCTGACAGCAGGCTCAGCATAAGCTCTCACGCTATCAGTGACACGCTCATGCTGAGCCTTCTGTCAGCAGAGCACATGCTGTAGGTGTGTGCTTTTGACGCTGTCTGGGAGGGACGAGGGGGGAAGGTATGGGGGGAGGGGGTAGAACCAGGGCCCTCACCGGGCCCCTCCACTAATCCCATGTAGCTAATACCTGCCCCCCCCCCTCTCACGGGCCCGGACTCTAGCTGGCGCATTGTGTATAAGTGGCACTACTGTGTCATGTAATGTGAATATAGAACACTACTGTGTGGTGTAATGTGAATATAGAACACTACTGTTGGGTGTAATGTGAATTGGTACTATTGTGTGGCTACCCCCTTCCCCATGAAGCCTCTCCTTACTTTTTTGGCATGTGCCTTTGGTGTGCACCAAATGTATTATAACTGTGTGTGTCTCGGGGTGGGGGCAACAAAATGTCTAGTTACTGCACTGCTGCTACTGGGCACTGCTACCACAGACATTACACACCCTTTTTAGTGTGCGCCTAGTGTCACGTGGGCGTCCATAAAAGCCAGACTTCCCGCCTGCCCTTGCTGGACACTGCATTGCCTGCCCTTCTCAGCCAACAAATGCCACTCTGGCTCCTGGTCGCCATTCCCTCCCTCGCAGTGATGCCATGCCCCTTTTTTAATTATGAAATCTGGAACTGGGTCCACCCATTACTTTCTAGTTTCACCCATGTATGTTGTGTATATTGTATTAGAGTATATAGTGTAGTGTGTGTATTTCATATGTGTTTTGTATGCCTTATACATTTCTTTGCACTGAAACCAAAAAAACTGCTAGAATCTGGGCCAGTGAAAGATCTTGGTGGTGGGTGGGATGTTTGGGGGTTTTGAGTACCCAGCTTCCCCCCCCCCCTTTTTTCCTGCGCTGCAGCTGGACCTTGCAGTGGTGGTAGCAGTGGGTCCACTGCAGCGGAGTGTGGTTGGCAGCTTCAGGAGTTGCTGAACCTCGGCAGAGGTTGGCAATTGGCATCGATGGGGGAGGGGAGCAGCTGGGAGCTGCGGGTCTTCAGCAGCGGCTGATAATTGGCATCAGCGTAGGAGCTCTTCAGTAGTGTCAGGCATCTGGCTGGTAATTGCCAGCGGTGCAGAAGTGGGGCAGCCAGCAGCTGTGAAACTTCAGCAGCAGCAGGAACTCAGCAGCAGAGGTGAGGGAGGCGGTGCAGATGTAATATGTAATGTATTTTTATGTATATACTGTATGTGAGGAAGACTAGAGAGTCATAACTTTTAGCATAGTCACTGTTAGTGTATCAGTTAGTTTTGTGAGTAGCACTAGTAATAAATGTTGTGATGTTGGGCTTCAGAAAGGTCTGTTTTGGACCAAAACCTTAACATTTGCTAGTTATGTGAGCAATAAATGGTTATTTTCTTACATTTTGCTTACATTATATTAATCTTTTCTTCACTGGAATTCTGGCTGGGTAGCCTAACAGGCCTATACTTAGGACATGCGGGCATGTACTGAGGCTCGAGGAAAAGAAATTCCGTACTGAATTAAGAGGATTCTTCACCATTAGAGCAGGAACTGAGGGGCAGATTTATTAAGCTTGGAGAAGAGATAAACTGGAGATAAAGCGGAGAAAAGGTAAAAGGAGATAAAGCACAGCCAATCAGCTGTGTTTGAAAAAGACAGTTGGGAGTTGATTGGCTGGTGCTTTATCTCCTTTTACCTTTTCTCTGCTTTATCTCCAGTTTATCTCTTCTCCAAGCTTAATAAATCTGCCCCTCATTGCCGGTGGGGCGGTTACAGCAACTACTGTACAGTTAATGAATTTAAATCAAAACTGGATACATTTCTGGCCACTAAGGGAATCCTATAGATATGACTTGCTCAAGTCAGTAGTTACAAGTCAGATAGGTCGAACTCGATGGACTGACATCTTTTTTCAGCCTTAATTACTATGTTACTATGTAACCCCAATGTTTCCTTGAAGATGTGAGTACATATTTACAATTGGATATGCATATATATTATATATGAATAATGTATTTATGTGTATATATATATATATATATATATATATATATATACCTACATAAGTTCTTCATTAATTGACCCTGCATATGTGCAACGTGAATGCTGTGAATGCGCAGTTTTTCGATAGTTCATGCTGCAAATTCTTTGACCCGATTGGTTGCTATGGTTGCCTACCAGAAGGGTGGCCAAATCTCCTGCATGCCCCCGGCCTTCCTCACATCTACCCCCCTGGAAAATTCCCACGATTCGCAGGTGTACGTGGAGGGGATAAAATGACACAATTTGCTTTATTTTAGCCCCCCCAACATACACCCGCACATTGATGTAGGGATGCGTCCCCGCCCCCCTTATGGCAGCTGAAAGTTTCCATTGGACCTTTTTCTGGTCCACACGCAATGCTAAGAAATACGCAGCATTGCGTGTGGATGAAACGCCCCTTGCTTGGTGAATTCTCCCACACAGCTGTGAATGGATGTTTTGCATAAACATCTGATAGAGGGGATTATTCTGGTTCACTCCTTTTGGCAAATTCCTTCTTAAATGGACAAACCATGTGCACTGCGGGGGGACAGATGTAAAATATGCAGAGAGAATTAGATTTGGGTGAGTTATTTTGTGACTGCTTTATTTTTACACTGCAGTACAGATCTTACTTTGAAGTAAAACCCCACCCAAATCTAATTCTCTATGCATAAGTTACATCTACCCCACCTGCAGTGCACATGGTTTTGTCCATTTGAGAAGGAATTTGCTAGGAGTAGTGAACCAGAATAATCCCCAGAGTCTTTATATTTTTGTGAAAAACATCTATAACTGAGCTGCATGCACAGACAACAGCACCCAAATTGAATGATAGCTTTCAAAATATCACCCAATGTGTATGCACCTTAAGTGTCAAAGGCACAACCATAATAAATGAGGTATAATAAATTAAAAACATTAATACGGTATATGAAATGCTTACATTGCTTTATTCATCCTCATAATCACTGGTCTTAAATGTATTAGGTTTTTATTGTTATTTTTGTACTTGTGTATTATAGCGGCGCCCCCGATGTGCATCGCGCGATGTTTATATTGCGTCGCATCGCATGGCATGCATCGCGTACCATGCGATGCGATGCAACGCGATTTTTGCCCCCTATGCGATGAAAGATTGTATAAGCACCATCAAGGGTGCTTTTAAGCACCCTAATGGGTGCTTACAATGTGAAATGCACCCCCACGCCACCCCCCCCCCCCCCCACTATAAACGTGAACCCGAAGTGTGGCGAGCGCAGCGAGGCCGCGAGGGGCGGCAGTACGCGTCCTCCGACCTTTTCATACCCCCACTATCCACGTCGGCGTGGAGTTGAGAATAGAAAGTGTGGCGAGCGCAGCGAGCCACCGAGCCCGAAGCGTGGCGAGCCCCACGAGGGGACGCGGATACCTTCACAGGTATCGGTGTCCCCTCGCGGGCTTGACAGGTATCCGCGTCCCCTCGCGGGGCTCGCTGCGCTCGCCACGCTTCGGGTTCACGTTTATAGTGGGGGGGGGGGGGGGGGTGGCGTGGGGGTGCATTTCACATTGTAAGCACCCATTAGGGTGGTTATACAATGTTTAATCATGTCGCATCGCATTGTATGGCATTGTATGCCATGTACAATGTCATACAATTTTAAAATTGTATGACATTGTACAGCATCGCGCGATATCGTGTCGCATCGCATACCATCGTATGCCTTATGGTATGCGATGCGATGGGCGCCGCCAAAATACACAAGTACCGTTATTTTTGTAATATCTTGATAGTGCCAAGCAAGAAATGTGATTTTGTAGGATAGAAAATCCGTACTGGAGGAAAATTCTGTCTCATTCATACTGTTCTTGCTACCGGCTTCTCTTGCATGTAGCAGAAGACATATTTTACAGACAGCAGGGCAGTACAAAACATGTCATTTCTCTATATCCAAACTGGCATATGGAAGTGTTGGAAAAAACCTGAGATTTCTCAAATAAAGACAGTTAATTAGAAAAGCCTTAATTAAACACATGAACAACATATGAGGATGGCATTGTAAAACATGGTCAATATTAGACACCGTTGACTTCTCACTTTAACTCCTATTCATAAATGATGTATTTATTTATTAACAGTTATTTACAGTATATATAGCGCTCACATATACCGCAGCTCTTTACAGAGAAAAATCACATCAGTCCCTGCCCCAGTGGAGCTTACAATCTATATGCCCTACTACCTGCACATGCACACAGACATTCTAGGGTTAATTTTTGTTGGAAGACAATTAGCCTACCAGTATATTTTTGGATTGTGGGAGGAATCCGGAGTACCCGGTGGTAACCCACGCAAGCATGGGGAGAATATACAAACTCTGCACAGTTAAGGCCATGGTGGGAATCGAACCCATGAAGTCAATGCAGTAATGGTAACCATTACACCGTCCCTGCTGCCATTTGAGATCTTTGTATCTGCAAATTTTTTTCAGTGACCAACCAGTGTCAGGGAAACTATGGGCCTTTTCGGCGATCTGCGGCCATAATAAAAGTCAGTCTAGACTAACTTTTATTAATGAACAGGTGAAAAATTGTTCGATGGTGAGCGACCATCGTATGTATTTTCACCCGTGCGGCCGCATGCGAGGGGATGTGTTAGTGTAGACATCCCCTCACATTTGCTTGGAAATTTGCTTGGCGTGGACGTTTGGTGGATGGAATTTACCTGTTCCCTAGGCTGCAAACATACGCAGCCTAGCGAACAGGTCTTAATCAGGCCCTTTGTTTTATGCACAAAATAATTTAAAATGTTGTATGAAACATACAGTACTGTACATTCCAGCTGTGTGTATAAGCTGCATATGAAACATACAGTACTGTACATTCAAGCTGTGTGTATAAGCTGCATATGAAACATACAGTACTGTACATTCAGTCTGTGTGTATAAGCTGCATATGAAACATGCAGTGCTGTACATTCAGTCTGTGTGTATAAGCTGCATATGAAACATGCAGTACTGTACATTCCAGCTGTGTGTATAAGCTGCATGTGAAACATACAGTACTGTACATTCAGGCTGCGTGTATAAGCTGCATATGAAACATACCGTATTCTACATTCAGGCTGTGTGTATAAGCTGCATATGAAACATACAGTACTGTACTTTCAGTCTGTGTGTATAAGCTGCATATGAAACATGCAGTGCTGTACATTCAGTCTGTGTGTGTGTATAAGATGCATATGAAACATACAGTACTGTACATTCAGTCTGTGTGTATAAGCTGCATATGAAACATACCGTACTCTACATTCAGTCTGTGTGTATAAGCTGCATATGAAACATACCGTACTCTACATTCAGTCTGTGTGTATAAGCTGCATATGAAACATACAGTACTGTACATTCAGTCTGTGTGTATAAGCTGCATATGAAACATGCAGTACTGTACATTCAGTCTGTGTGTATAAGCTGCATATGAAACATGCAGTACTGTACATTCAGTCTGTGTGTGTATAAGCTGCATATGAAACATACAGTACTGTACATTCAGTCTGTGTGTATAAGCTGCATATGAAACATGCAGTACTGTACATTCCGGCTGTGTGTATAAGATGCATATGAAACATACAGTACTGTACATTCAGTCTGTGGGGGAGATTCTCTAAACTAAAAATGTGGTAAATACCCCGTTATCAGGGTTACCGCGACGGGAGGGGCATCGCCAGAAAAATCTGACAATGCCCCATAGAAGCCTATGGGCTTCTACCGCGACCCACCGCCGCCCCGCACGACCCCCGCCATCCCGCACGACCCCCCCTCACCTGTGTCTGGGCAGCACAGAGCTGTGCTGCCCGGACCTTTGACCTCCTCCTCCGTGCACTATGATCCTCTTCCGGGTAAGGGAGGGAGGGGGGAGCCGCCAGGACCCGATGGGACCCGGCGACTCTCACCGCAAAGGACAGCTCTTAAGGCAAGAGCTGTCCTTTGCCATAATTATCGCATATGTTACAGCATATGCAATAATTATGTATGCCAAGGGGCGGCGAAGGGGGGCGGAGCTGGGCTGCAGATGTGTGAACATCCCACCCTGTGTGTATAAGCTGCATATGAAACATGCAGTACTGTACATTCAGGCTGCGTGTATAAGCTGCATATGAAACATACAGTACTGTACATTCAGGCTGTGGGTATAAGCTGCATTAGAAACATAAGTGTAACCTGTGTTTAGACTGGTGTCCCATCCACCAAGATATGTTATTATGGTATGCAGAAAAATATGGAAATAGCTGAAATCCTAACTACTTCTGGTCACAAGTATTGCAGGTATGGGAGACTCAATCTGTACTACAATTAAATGTGAAAAAATAGAGCAAAAGCTTAATACATTTATTAATATACAACAATAAAGCCTACAGCGTCCATGTTAGGGTGGCAACCAGCTCCTGAATAAGTGATTATAATCTCTGCCAGTGATTTAGCTTGTTCCTAGAAGCTAAAGCACTTGCCTGGCATGGTCTCATCAGATGCAGCCACACCAGGATTGGCTGATGCGACCAGTCAGAAACACCCAGTGGGTGCAGGTGATAGATTATCTTCCTAAAGCCACCAGTCTCATACCCCTTTTGCACTGCACTTCAGACCTGGTTAATGCTGAGTTGTGTCAACCCGGGTCAAGGTGTGGTGTGAAAGCACCAAAGCTTTCACATCGCTATGCCAGGGTTCGACCTGACTGCATCCCGGGTCTGGCGTTTTTACATTAAACCATTATACAGAGGGTGACCTGGGTTTAACCCTTCTTATAATGGGGGTCAAATATCCGGGTTGGTTGGCCCAGGTTATAAGAAGGGTTAAACCCAGGTCGCCCCCAATATAATGGGGTGCAGCCGAGTCAGACCCAAGATCGAGATCCCAGGTGAGACCAGGCTTAGCTATGTAAAAGGGGTATCATATGGATCTCCTGGCCCCTCTGTACCCACAGCTCCTCCCTTAGTGTGTCCTGATCACTGTGTCCTGGTGCCCCCAGCCCCCCACCCCAGGTGGCTATTGCAGTTAACATGGAGAAGCAACGCTTGAGGTTGTGCAGCTCCAGCATGTCCTGATGACTTTAGCCAGCCCAGTGACACCCCCTTCCCACCTGCATAACTACAGCTAAGTGCACTGGCAGCCATGGTTCTGTCACTCCTCCACCTGTACCAAAGACTAGACAACCCGAAGATAAGAGCAATGGATAACATTCTGTTTATACTGTAGTTTCTGAAGAAGGTTTGATCATCTTCCACTGCACTGTATATTTGCTGTGTACATTGGGATGGATGCAATGGGTAAAACCAGCTGGCTAATGAGAATTGATACCGCTGTCTTTGTCACATACTGTAATAGACATTTGTATGGGGTCATCTGCTAGCAGTAGGGGGTACATTTACTAAAATGGGAGTTTTATTGAAGATGGGATTATTGCCCATAGCAACCAATGAGATTCTTTCTATTATCTTCTAGAAGGTGCTATTTAAATAAAAAGTAGAATCTAATTAGTTGCTATGGGCAACCTCCCATCTTCAATAAACTTACAACTTAGTACATTTACCCCTAGGAGTGTATCTTCTGTTCACTTCCTGTTTTTCTCTAAAGCCGAGTACACACGGCTGTGATAGGGGCTGATATCGCTGGGAATATGGTCGCTGGCGACCATATTGCCAATGATGGGAGTGTGCCCCGGCGATAAATCGCCGTCCGGGTGCGCGCTCGCGTTTTCAGCCCCGTTCTAATTGCTGGTCGCAGGAGCTTGCTCCTGCGACCAGCTGATTACCTCTGCGGTACCGCCGGCAGAGGTTTCTTTTCATCAGCGACCATCTCTGGTCGACGATGAAAAGGGGGCATTGAGCAATATATCACTCGCTGATATATCGCCCGGCAATATATCGCCGGACTATATATCTCCCAGTGTGTATGCACCCTAAGTGACGTTTCCTCAGCTTCAATGAATAATGTAACCTGCCAGCATTCATTAGGACTTCTCTATGCCCCCCAACAGTGTGTAGTGCTATTTAACTAAAAATAGAACCACAGGGGAACCTCACTAACCTCCCATTGTACACACTCCCCCAGCACAACAAACACTGGGTAGAAATGATATGCTGGCGGATCTTTGTTTAACAAGAAATCATTTGAAAAATAATCATCAAGTAGTTAATTAGTGGAAACTAAATACCGAGCAAATTGTTAGAGAAGGGTCTGCGTGTTCATTTACAGTACCTGGAAATCAAGTAAGGTAACGGTTCGTGTGTATGAGATTGATGTATTTTGCCTATTGATTAGGATTCTTATATGCTGTATAAGAAATGTGTATGCCAAATAGCCATACAATTACATGTGATTGAAATGTAACTAATGAATGTATCGGTCTACAAGTCAGATGTAGGGCTGGAAGCAGTGGTGGAACTTGTGAGTGCTGGGCCCAGGTGCAGTAATATAATGTGGGTCCCCTCCTCTACCCCGACTCAAGAAGTCATTGCTGGTCTGGGCAGCAATGGGCCCTTTAGTCCGCAGGGGCCCCAATGCATTGCACCTGCTGCACTAATGGTAGTTCTGCCTCTGGTCAGAAGGACATTTCTTGGGCCCCAATACTAGGGGGCATGGCGTAAGTATGTGAGTGCGTGGCCACACCCCATTTTGAATTTTGCTAGCACTTCATATTAGGGCTCTTTAAATTATCAGTGATCACTGAATGAAAACAATAATATGGACAGACATTAATTTGCATATGACACCCTCTCTCTCGCTCTCTCTCCCAGAAACCCCCTCTGTTCCTGTCTCTCCACCTTTCTCTCCATGGCACCCTCTTTCTCTCTCCCCACCTCTCCTTTATCTCCATGACACTCTCACTTTCTTTTTTTTTTTAACATCAATGTATTTTTATTGAGAAAATTTTGTTCCGTTAGCCACGGAAGGGGAAGGGATACAGAAAATAAAATAGGAGGGGGGGGGGGGGGGGTAAAGTCCGAATACAATACAATCAATTCACTTTATATATATATATATATATATATATATATATATATATATATATATATATATATATATATAAGCATTCAAACACATAACAGATAAAGGCCTTATTTTACCATCAACAAAGGCTTTAACATACATGGGTAGAGTCTGGCTAATTTCTTCCAATAGCTGGGTTAGGCTGGGCCTATTATAGCTTCAAGACCATCCCCAGACATCGAGTATGCGTGCCAGTCGAGCCACTTCGCCGCGGGGGGGTTAGTCTGAGCAGAATGTGGGAAGCCAAAGGTTTCCATTTGGTATGCATGTTGTATTTTGCGGATAATCTTCGCAATTGGTGGGGGATTAGGATTTTTCCAGTCTTGTGCTATCGCTGCTCTGGTAGCAATTAATATATGTCCGAGGACATATCTAGCTGTGACAGGGATCTCGTCTGGGTAAATGTGGAGTAGGGCTAGTGAGGGTGAAAGCGGGATAGAAATTTTCAAGACTTTGGCAGCTAGGGCAAATACTTCTTTCCATAGCTGGTGGATTTTGGGACACGACCAGAATATGTGAAATGCATCTCCTATCTCCGCACAGTCTCGCCAGCAATATCTGGAGATCGAAGGCCATATCTTATGTAGCTTGGCCGGTGTGAAGTAGAGCCCATGAATCAACTTAAAGTGCATCTCAAGATGGTTGCTGCATTTAGACATGGAATGAGATGTCCTATAAATCAATTCCCACTGTTTTTGAGTAAGCGATAGGTTCAAGTCTGAGTCCCATTTCAATTGCGATGTTGATTTAGCAACTGACTCACCGCTATTTGCTAGTTCGTACCAAAATTTAATGGAACCTCTAGAGTTACCAGATGTGATCTTGGCTATTATGGCAGGTGGGGGGAGGAGAAGAGGCCCCGAGGAGTGAAGTGAGCTTGTTATCCAGTGGGTAACGCGGGTATAGGAAAATAGTTCCGTCTGGGGCAAATTATGTTGAATTTGTAGTGTTGAGAAAGGCGTGATTATGTTACCCTCTACAAGATCTGCAAGGTTGACAATACCCCGGGATGTCCAACCGGACAGTGTCAAGTCTGGTATCATAGCAGATAGGGCTCGTAGTGATAGGGATCTAGAGGGTAGGGATATTCTCTTCGAGAGGATTAAGCCCTCATCCCACGCTTTTAGCGAATTCTTGATCGCACATGGAATGTTATGGGCTAGCGGTCTCTGTTGGGCTGGGATCCACAATAAATCAAGTAAAGGGAGCCTAGGGTACATTTGGCTCTCCAGGTCCACCCAAGGTTTTGTGCCTGGAGGTAAGGACCAATCACACGTCTGGGCTATCAAACTTGCTAACTGATATCTTCTCAAATCTGGCACTGCCAGACCACCCATTCTCCTACATCTAGTCAGTCGTGAATATGCCACTCTAGGGACCTTCCCTTTTCCAAATATATTTGAGAATTATAGAGTGTACTTGAGCAATAACCCTCTGGGGAATTAAATAGGGTATGGAACGGACACTCTCACTTTCTTGCTCCCGTCTTCTTTCTTCCTCCCTGACAATTTCCCAGTATTTCATTTCACTATAATATAGTCACTCTCTCACTGCACATCGCAGTAGAGTCTTAGCACTAGAGGGCTCGGACTCTACTACATGTGCAAAACTCAGAATAAATGGCGCTGTGGCCAATTTTCGACGATTCTGGAGTCCCGCGATTCCTGCCTTCATCGCGGGACTCCAGAGGGGTAAGTATTAAAAAATGGGTGCAGTGTGTGCCCCCATGGGACTCAAGGCCCTGTGTGCACCGCACACATTGCACCAATTATAACTACGCCACTGAATATAGTGGGAAATAATGCACCTTGGTTCTTTTTCCAATTGTCATCTTACAAAGCAGGATTCCTAGATGCTATCTGCAACCCTGCTTCTGAGATCTGCTTCTGAACAGTGTCTTCTCCTGGTCCAAAATGTATGACTGGGTTTCAGTGGCAAAGGCAGGATATTTATATTTTCAAATATAATCCAAAATCTCCCTCTTTGCAGTGCATTGGAGTAAGTACGGGAGTCTGGGGGAGTGGTAACAGCCTGAAAATTGGTGTATTATACAATGGATACTGTATGGATTCCAGTATTAATATTTAACAGTACAGATGGTCTATAGTATAGGCTGCTTTGTGCATTTAAATAAGATAAGTGGTCAGGAAAAGGTTAAACCTATCAGAATAAATAAATTAAATCTACAAACATAATAGAATCAGTATTGCACGTTCTAAGCCCACTTCATGGTAAGGCTCCTGTCTCTTCCTCCTGGCAGCTGCTCTCTGGTTCTTTGCAATGTTTGAGGGCTCAGATCCACACATACAGTAAATGTGGTAGAAGAAGCTGGTACACTGGGCATGTGCAGCTGTTCTGCTCTGTCCCTTACATTGCATGATGTGGTGGCAGCTCTATTGATCATATTATATACCAGTGCTATTGTTGTCATTAGCCAAGAAGAAGGGGGTTTCTGGGCAACCAGAAACCCCCCCCCCCCCCCCCCGGTGAATTTTGTGGAGGGGGGTATTCAATCTTACAGGCTGATGTGTGTGTGTGGGGGGGGGCTAATCATCATTGCGTATTAGCAAGGTGCTGAGCATCTACCCAACATTACTCCACCTGCTTGTATTACATGATAGAGTGAGGTTGATATAAATGATGGTTGTTAGATGGGTATAGGCTGTTGTATTACGGGGGTATAAGGATTACAAATTGCCATGCCATGTGTTTGAAGTGTTAGCCTTACAAAATGAAGAACTGTTGCTAAGCACTCAGGTCGGGCTCTCATGTGCAGAGGATTTGTTTGAGATACATAATTATAGGAGAACATTTTCCTTGAAGTCTGTTAGATGCAGAGTAACAGCGATTATTCCGGATTGTTTTTTTTTTTTTTTCATTTTATGTGTTTAAAATTGATTTTAATTTATTATTAAAGAACATTCAATAGTTGTAACATTTGTTGTATAGTTAATATCTGCGTTGTTATGCCAGGCTTTAATTGAAGGTCTAGACATATGTATAATGTATTTTTTGTGCAGCATCAAATGGGAAGATGTTATAGGCATAGCCTCAGTCACCTCTCTGATTGGTCTAGTTACCAATGGAGGATAACACTATCTCTGGTAAGCAAACCAGCATCCAGAACTGGAGAAAGGATTCCACATGTGCAGCCAGCGGAAGATTATTTAACAACAAGGACTGATGTGGTACTCGTATCACTGCAATTCTTCTGCCACACAGGGAGACAGAGGGGGTTATTTTGGTTCACTCCTTCTGACAAATTCCTTCTTAGAAGGACAAAACCATGTGCACTGCAGGGGGGCAGATGTAAAATGTGCAGAGAGAATTAAATTTGGGTGAGTTATTTTGTTTCTATGCAGGGTAAATATTGACTGCTTTATTTTTACACTGCAATATACGTCTCACTTTGAAGAAAAACCCCACCCAAATCTAATTCTCTCTGCACAACTAACATCTGCCCCACCTGCAGTGCACATGGTTTTGTCCATTTGAGAAGGAATTTGCCTCTAAGAGTGAACTAGAATAAGGCCCAGTGTCAGAGAGAAGGAGAGTCAGTGTCAGGTAGAGGGAGGGAAAAAGAGAGACAGTGTCACACACGGTAGTTAAGCCACCAAATAAAACCATTCATTAGTAGAATCTTGCACAGTGCCCCATTGAGAAATAAAAAGTCTTATATCCAAATGTAGATGAGCCCCAAAGCCGTTAGTAAGAGCTATTATACTTGGTATAGTGATGGGAAATGGTGCTGATGTTTCACTGTAAATGCATCTGTCTCTCATTCCTTTTTTCCCAAAAAATCTAACAGTGTAATGTGGGCTAGGTGACATGAGGGAGATTGCTAGACTAATGAGGGAGATTGCTGCTATTTTAGGGCGTCTCTTGCAGAATGCAGGAGGGGAGGCAACTAAGTTATGAAATAGGTGCATTTACTTACTCTCCCTTAATCTCTGTGGGGTCCCAGTGAAATGGGCTTAGTGGGAATGCAATGATTATTACAGATTTGTGTCATTTTGGCCAGAGTGGGAGCAGCAGGTTATATTAAAGCGGATAAATATGGATGACCAGCAGTGAGGATGCCAGCATTTTGGATACAGACACCAGCATCCCAAAGGAGGAAATCCAGAATGGGGTATATTTGTGTCCTTACATCTCCTTCCTCGCAGCCTAACCCTAATCCTATCCCTCCTGCTAGTCTCACCACCTAAACCTATCCGCCCACCGTGCGGCAGAATACATCCCGTATTAAAAGGCCGTTGTCTAAAAGTGGGTGCTTCCATGAATTCTTTAAGCAGTTGGGTGGGGTTTTTCTTCAAAGTAAAATCTACAGTATATTGCATTAATGCTGCAAGGATGGTAGCTGCAATTCTTACCTGGCATGATATAAGTGTGGTACTTTTGTTTGCTATTAAACATGCTTTAGTTACTGTCTGGTCATGAAAAAACGTTTCATCACTTATTTACAATGCTATAAATGTGTAAAGGCAAAGTGGTAAGGCTTTAAAAAATGACTGATCACTTGACACACATATACAGGAAAAATGTTGTATGCGGCATTTATTGGACTGCGCTGCAAATATTTTATAGCTTCTCACATGTTTTACAAGATAGATCGTGACAACGTAAATAAATATTGGTGAACCTAAGGTAAGATAATGGCTCTGTAACCTGTCTTGCTCCAGATATAAATCAGTCCTCTTCACAATCTACAGTATTATCTAACTGGCCTGAAACCAATGACATTGTGATTACACTGGAACTATGTAAGTGTATCCCGACGATAACATATGGTTGATGTCAGGGTTGCCACTAGTAATGTTGTGTAATGCCCCCAGTGGCACCCCCCCCCTCGCACACGCTGGCACCCCCCCTCGCTCGCCGGCACCCCGCCTCCCCCCCCACACACACACAATTACTTACCAGCGGTGGTGTCTGCGGCGCAGCAGGATCTTCTCCCGGGACTCGGGGCTCGGAGCACTCACTGCATGCTGTATCCTAGGCTCGGCGCTCTGCAGGCTGCACTGTGTATTGTGTGATGCACTGTGTATTGTGCGAGCCTGCCCGCCGGCGCAGGGTGGGTGCATTTGTGCAGGGGGTGGTGCCGTGCCACTGTGGGCAGCTGCCTGGGCCCCTCCAGAGGCTGGGGCCGGAACAGTTGTACCCCTGGCACCCCCCTGTCGGCGGCCCTGGTCGATGTTAACAGTGTAGACATGGACAAAATGCTGACTCAAGCAAAAGTTTGACATGGAGATGTCTGACACATGAAAGGGTTGACATGAGTTTTTTTTCCTCTTGCCGGGTACACTAATTTGGAGTCCATGTGATGAAATATAAAGCCCCATACACATTAGTCAATATTCTCTATGAGTAATATTGGCAGTGTTTCCTTCTGAACTTCCGGGCAAACAATACCATACCTTCTAACATGACACATTCTAGGAGGGACAAAATACTCTGGGGCAGATTTATTAAGCTCGGTGAAGTGATAAAGTGTCTGGTACTTTATCACCGGCCAATCAGCTCCTACTGATTAGCCGGTGATAAAAACCAGACACCTTGGGTGAGATTTAATGGGATGAGATATTCAGAAAGTGAGAGTTTTGGTAAGAAATCTCCAGTTTTTTTTAAAGCGGCAATCATTTACACTTCAAAATCAAACTGGTTTTGCAGTGTATAGGATTGCCGCTTTAAAAAAACTGGAGATTTCTCACCAAATCTCTCACTTTCTGAATCTCTCATCCCATTAAATCTCACCCCACACATCACTTCACTAAGCTTAATAAATCTGCCCCTCAGTTCATTGACGTCTTTGCCAGTGGCAGAGGTGGAGTTGCAGCACAGTCCAAAATTCGGTACTCTTTACCTAGAAGGGCGCCCACGATTTTGATCGTGGGCATCGTTAGTAAAAAAATATTGCGTCGGTCGCATCGCATGCGACCAAAAAATCGCATGCGATGCGACCGACGCGATGCCCGCGATTTCCCATAGGGAACAATGTTAAATGTCCCAATTGACCCGATTTTCCTGTTCAATGTCTCAATTGACCCGATTTTCCATAGGAAACAATGTTAAATGGCCCACAGAGGCCAAATAAGCACCCTGAAGTGTGAAATGGCCCCCACAATTGTTAACGCCACCCCACGATCAACATGAACCCGAAGCGTGGTGAGTGCAGCGAGCCCGCGAGGGGCGGCGGTACGCGTCCTACAACCTTTTCATACCCACACTATCCACGTCGGCGTGGAGTTGAGAATAGAAATTGTGGCGAGCGCAGCGGGGACGCGGACAGCTGTGAAGCCCGCGAGGGGACGCGGATACCTGTGAAGGTATCCGCGTCTGCTCGCCATGCTGCGCTCGCCACACTTTATATTCTCAACTCCACGCCGATGTGGATAATGGGGGTATGAAAAGGTCCCAGGACGCGTACCGCCGCCCCGCGCGGGCTCGCTGCGCTCGCCACGCTTCGGGTTGACGTTGATCGTGGGGTGGCGTTAACAATTGTGGGGGCCATTTCACACTTCAGGGTGCCTATTTGGCTTCTGTGGGCCATTTAACATTGTTTTCTATGGAAAAATCGGGTCAATTGAGACATTGAACAGGAAAATCGGGTCAATTGGGACATTTAACATTGTTCCCTATGAGAAATCGCGGGCATCGCGTCGGTCGCATCGCATGCGATTTTTTAGTGCATGCGATGCCCGCGATGCCCGCGATGGGCGCCCTTCTAGGTAAAGAGTACCCAAAATTCAAATAGGGGAGCCACACCTACTGCCAGGGAGCTTTAGACAGTGATGTTTGGCAGTGATTGGGGTGGCAGTGGGTGTAGTTCCCCTGGTTTAATTTTGGACTGTGCTGCATCCCTATATCTGCCACTGCCACTGGAAAGGAGGCCCGGGAACAGAGCATTTTCTCCTTCCTGGAAAGGGTAATGTTGGGACGTGTGCGATATTGAGTGTAAACACTGATTGATAGTGGTAAACGATATTGTTCAGTGACATCATTGGGACTGGCAGAACATTGGTGTTGTTGGATGTATAGCCAAAATCGTCCTGCGTTTTCAGAAGATTGGGGTTGCTAACATTGCACAGGAGCGCGCATCATTAACGATATTGAGTGCACACACTAGGGGGAAAATATACTAAGCTGGGAGTTCTATTTCACATCGGATGTTGCTATTTCAATCAATCTACTTATTTATTTCACACATTCTAGAAGATAATAGATAGAATCTGATTGGTTGCCCATAGCAAGATCCCATGTGAAATACGACGTCCATCTTAGTAAAATTCCCGCTAGCTGTTTTTTTTTTTTATATATATCATTCAGAAGGGCCATCTAGTGTGTATGGGGCTTAACATTGACAACAAAACATGAAAAACCATCAGTCAGCCACTGCCGATTGCTTCAAAGCTGGAGCGGCTACCGATTTGGATACAGACTGCTGGACTAAGTGCACTTTCCACTTTGCACTTTTGAAGCACCAGGACACTTTAAGGACGCACGAGCACTTTATTGGGATTTCATCCATAGAAAGCCATCTGCGGTGGAGCCGCAGAACTTCAATCGGAAGTAAAAGCCCACCGCAACTTCCTTCTATGGTGAGATAAAATTATCACTCATATTTTGTGCCCAAACCATCGGTCCAGTGAAATTGCCTGGTTAAAATTACTATTCATCTGCTTTTATGTATGTATTTTATTCATGACCATGTTGTCATCATTTGTTATGTCACAATAAATTAAAAAAAAATTTTTTGTGCATTCTGCATCTTTTTAAGGGGGTTGCGCTATTGGTCAAACATAAATACCGTTGTTCAAAGCTGGAGCGGCCCTGGCCTTTCAGGAGAGCTGCTCAGTCTGAGAGAGCATAGGGTTAGTCTGAGGACTGATGTGTAGTCAATGTTCTCGATGTGTGGCATATATCAGCGATACATTGTGAGATTACATTGCATTTAGACTTGAGTGCAACTCTTAATCAGGCCTCAAGCATTTTATAAAGACAACGTGACTTCTGACATGTTCTCAGTGGCGTATTAATAATAATTGCAGTGTGCACGGTACACACGGGCCCTGAGTCCCAGGAGGGCACATGCTGCACCCATGTTTTAATACTCACCCCTCCTCCCCATAAAGGCCTCCTCCTCTCTTAAAGCGCCCCTGCGTGTTCTCAATTGCAATCACCTGATCTGACTTTGTACTGTTGGGCAAAATGAATTAAACACCGGTCCATCAATAAGATATCAATAAGATAACTGTGCCAATGTTATTACTGTTTACTCATGAAAACACATGAAGGCCTTGCACACTCAACTTTAACATTTAACATTTCTAGGAAGCTGCAAAAATGTGATTAAATCAAATTAAACATTTATAGGATGTGCAATTTTGCTATTGGTGAGCCATTTCTTATCTGTGTGCAGTAAATATAGCCTTGCTTAGATTTATGGGCAGATATACTAACACTTGGAGAGTGAAAAAGTACTGACCAGTTGGCTCCAAACTGTCATTTTTAATGCAGACTGTAACATGGCAGATAGTAACTGACTGGCTGGTACAACTGTACATTGTAGTTTATGTACTGATCCTTGGTGAGATATAGTAGATGGAAATAAAGTCCCAACAAACCAACTCTTAACTATCATCTTTCAAACCCAGCCTGTAACATGGCAGTTAGGAGCTGATTGGCCGGTAGATTAACTGTATCCACTTTATAGCTCTCCCCAATAACGATATGATTCTGCAATTAGCATCATCTAATATGTATTCTATTTAAGTGTCTTTGTTGATATCCTTCTTTTCCTTAATTATTGATCTACTCCATTTGAATACATGATCCTTGCCACGATTATCGCAAACTGCATTGTCCTGGCACTGGAGCAGCACCTTCCCGGGGATGACAAGACGCCCATGGCTCGTAGATTGGTAAGTCTCTTTATTCTATCCTTCCAATCATGATTTAATGTTTTGTATCAATTTGTAACTTACCATTCACCAGGATTAGCTGTGTAAAGTGGCCAAACCCATGCAATCTACTAGGTACCTAAAACGACAGCTAAGGCACCAAAAAGCCAGTCTTTGTGCTCGATTCAGACCTGACTGCTAATGTGAGACTTAATTGGCCCCCGAGAAGAAAGCCACTGCCCAGTCAGAACGAAAAAGCATCCCTAGCTAAATTGCGTCACAATTACAAATGGATTGCTCATCGATATCCACGCACAAATCCATAAGCAATTCTCAAACCATCTAAAGCAGTGGTGGCCAACCCGTGGCTCTTGAGCCTCATGTGGCTCTCCCCCTTGTAAAGTGCGGCTCCTGCTCCCACTGCTGCCTGCCGCCCACCGTCCGTCCTAGTCCCCCCTGCTGCCGGTTCCCTGAATCCCTTCTCCTTCTGAGGGGAGGAGAGTGCGCATCGCAGTTTGTGGCACTGTGGGGGCATAGCAGTTTGTGGCACTGTGGGGGCATACCAGCTTTCTGGCACCGTAGGGGCATACCAGCTTTCTGGCACCGTAGGGGCATACCCGGCACCGTGTGGTGTATACCTGGCACCGTGGGGGGCATATGTGTATCTGGCACTATTGGGGGCATATGTATATATGGCACTGCACTATTGGAGGCATATTTGTATCACACCCACCCAAGGGGTCAAAATAGACTTTTTTTTGGCGCATGCACCTTTGACGCGCGCATGATGTCGGCTCTTTAGCTTGACTACCGATATTTTTTGGCTCTTTACCTCTGACCGGTTGGCCACCCCTGATCTAAAGGATTTAGCAGTTTGTGTAATTGTGAGCAGGTCTGAGATTTCCACTAATCTGGAACTGAGACAGACAGGAAGTGGTCATCGATGACGTCAGCGGGTATCCGGTTGATAGATCTACAGTGTCTAGATAGACAGTCAGTAGGTTGACAAAAGGTCCATATGCAATAGGTCAACAGAGTCAAGAGGTCGACAGGGTCAAAATGTCCACAATCAAAAGTTTACCATCCAAAAGGTTAACAGGGTTAAAAGGTCGACATTCAAAAGGTCGACATTATTTTTCGTCATTTGTTTTACATTTCTTGGAATTCTTCATACTTCCATCCATGTCGGCATAGAGGGAGAATATAACAGTGTGCAAAGCATAGAAAGCCACCGTTCTTAAAGCATGGCGAGGGAAGCAAGTCACATGAGGGTAAGCCTTAAAGATGGTCCATGTCGAGACATTGACACCATAAGATGCGAAAAACTGATGTCAACTTTTTGATTGTTGACTTTTTGATTGTCAACCGTTTGATCCTGTTGAAGTTTTGATTGTCGACATCTTGATCCTTTGACCCTGTTGACCTATTGCATGTCAACCGTAGGCTCTCGGCCCTTATGACTGTCGGCTAGACACTGTAGATTTATCAATCCACAACCCATTAGAGACCCTCCTTTAAAAATGCCTGGGCATGTCTAGGCTATTCACAAATATAGTACGTCGTTTGATAATCTAATCTAATTAGTGGTTAGGCCTCAATCAGGATGGATTTCTGCTCCAACTTCAGGAGACTGTGAGCAGAAATGCACAATAAATAATGCACACCCACGTCACTAGTGGCAGCAGCACAAACAATTGAATAGCTTCAATCACTTTAGATGGGAGCTGAGGCTGTGAAAATCAAAATAACAATTGAATCTCTCACCTCAAAATGCACCAAAGTACTTTCAAGAATAATGCATGCTCTATTGTAAGTCAAATACTTGTATTGTATTGTACTGCATTGTCTTCTTTTTGAGATTTATTGATTTTCCGAGAAGTTAAATTGGAGGAGTTTCATAGAATGGTTATTACTAGCATAGTACCACGTTATCCCAGACATTCATTAAGTCAGCCATCATTTCATCTCATTCTGTCAACCATGATAGAATCAGGCATCCCACAGGATTGATTTAGATGATAATCTTTGGCGAGTGCAGCAGCATCAGTTCAAATATCTCAGCGAGAATGGGATTCCAGGCAGTGTGACAATAGTCGACTTTAAAAGATTTCTTTTTTTACCATAACTGTCCACTCTTCTTTCCCTTTTAAGTGAAGATCAAACATTGAACAAGGACTCGTGTTGAAACTGTGACTGGTTAGCAACTCATTTACTTACTGGGGGCACATTAAAGAGAAATAATAAAAATAGGCGTATTAATAGTGTATTTATTAAAAGTTTGTATATAGCACACACATATTCTGATGCTGTTTACAGAGAATATTTCTTATCAGCACAGTTTACAATCTGCAGCATATTCTCTATCACAGACATGAACACACATACAGTACACACTATGGGGGAAATATACTAGAGCAGGGGTCCTCAAACTATTTTGCTCTGGGACCCCACCAGACAATAAAAATAATTACACGACCCCAGCAAGTTACTGCAGAAGGTCATCACATCACATGTGTAGTCAGCAGGCAGCACATACATGGCAGCATTGTGAAGGCAGAACATGATGGGCGGAGTCTAAATAACAGACAATTCAACAGATTTTTCAGACTCTGAGATTAGACTGAATGAGATTAGAAAAGTCATCAGCCTGATGGTCAGTAACATGCGGAGAAGGTCGGGACCCACAGTTTGAAAACCGCTGTTAGCTCCGAAGGTTCCTCCGAAGCTCCTATTAGCTCCCAAAGCTCGCAACGACAGCCAAATTAAGCCAATCTCGCATCCTTCGATAGTCTGAATTTGCTTAAAATTGCAACACTATGGAAATGCGAGCGCTTTTAGACAAATTCTGTCTGCTGTAAAGTGCGCCCGGTGCTGTAATGGTTCACTCTCGCGAATCATACACACCTAATAGGATTGACCCCTCCTATGGGAGTTCTATTTCAAATGGGATGTGAATCTATTATCTTCTAGAAAGTGCTAAATAAATAAGTACATTCTGATTGGTTTAAATAAACCTCCCATTTTATTAAATTTTCCCCTGTCACTCCTACCTAATTAGAGAAGGAGGGCTTCTGCTGCACGTAGTAGGGGGGTGGGGGGTGGCTAGCTACGTCCTAGCACTTAAGCAATGGATGTGGCAGGCATCGGAACTGGCACATGAGCATAAATGGTGCAACAGCTGGGTAGAGATGACCGAAAGGCAGACAGTGACTTCCAATCGCAGTCCCAGATGGAGAAAATACCTCCCATTGGAATCGCCTGTCCTGCATGTGACTGGCAGGTACTGTAACACCAATGGGAAGTCTTTGCTTGTCAGTGACTTAAAATAAACCTACCTGTATGTTTTTGAGAGGAAACCAGAGCATTTAGAGCAGTGGTTCTCTAGGCACGCTAACAGTGCATGTTTCAAGGATTGCAATACTTGAGCACAAGTGACTTAATTAGAACCTCAGTTGCAGTATTTTGATTTTACCACCTGTGTTCAAGACCCCACCCCCTGTTGCACAACGCTGTCCTTACAAACCTGGGGGGCTGGCCAACTCTCCGGGGAGTTCCTGAATTCCGGTTGATTTCTGGATTTTCCCGGGGGTGTAGGCAACCTGGGTTAATGGTATCACTGTTTGTGACATGTGACATGTCCTCGGAAGTGAAAGGATTAAATCAAAGTTAATCAAAATATCTGTAAATAGAGATAAAGTAATAGGGGGGCCTTACTCAGGGTTGTACGCTGTTGCTGTCACAGCTGTGCGTTGTTCACAGTGGCTGTGCAAAAATAGACATCTGTAGCAGCTGCTGGCCAGGATTTGTATTGAGACGCCCATAATCGGTGGCGATATACCACCTATTGCGTACCAAAGACCAGTGTCTGATTAACCAATAGGCTTATTAGGCTGCAGCCTAGGGTGCCAGCACTGGGAAAGGGGCACCTTGCAGGTGACAGCAGAGGAATAAATATAAGGCCTAATTTATTCTATGCTTCATAGCTATCACCCGCCCCAATGTACTGTGGGGGGTAATGTTCTTAAATTTAAGAGGTTGCTGTGCCAATGTAACTTACTGATGGAACCATTACTTTATGTACATTGTGCTACAGCGCCAGCTGGGCAGCCTAAAGCCAAAGTCCCCTTCACACACCACAAGCATTAGAGCCTGCATGCCAAGTTTGTACATGCAAATGGGCACTCCCACGTTACCTACCTTAAACAATCCCTGATTGTCAGTCACTTTGTGAATAAGTCTTCCCTGCTATCTCTGTAACAAGCCCATCGCGGACAACGCACAGTCTGACGTAGATGCATACATAGACCACAGATAATCTCTCAACTGTGATAAAATCAGACTTACATACAGTACATCTCTAAATTAGGCCTAGGGTCTACGAGTTGTCAAAGCTAGAGGTGCAAGTGTTTTGTTTTTAATTTTAATGCACCATCATGTTTTGGTTATGATTTTGGCAAAATCACCCTCAAGTGTTTTGGTTCGGCTTAAATTTGATAAAAAAAAAAAAAATCAATAATCATTGATTAAATATTGATGAAAACAGCAAAAATCATGTTTTTTTTTGCAATCCGAAACCCAAAATTCGGTTTAAAGTCCAAATTCTGAGGAGGTTTAAGCTGTAACTCAGTTCAGATTGGATCTCTGTGGGAAAACCACACAGGGTTTTTAAGTTCAGCTCGGATCAACAAAATTTGGGTATATTCGGATTTTATGGAGAACCAAATCACACATCTCTAGTAAAAGTGCTGATTTGCAGGTGATTTTGCTCCAAGATTTAAAGCAGGAGCGTCTTATAATTTTAAAAGGACAGCCTAGAATGCACTGTACAGCGGATCAATATGTTCTAGTAATTTAATCTTATTGAAAGTGAATCATTGAGTATAAATGATTTGGCCCAGGGTGTGCGTATCCTAATCAAGACTTCACTTAAAAAATAATAATTGATTTCTCTGTCTCCTATTCAATCACTTTTCGATCTGGGCATCTTTATAATTGGCTGGTGGAGTGTCCATAGTTTTCTTCTCTTCATTTCAGCTTCCTGCTTATTTTACTTCCATTTACAGTACTTCTCTGATCCAGGATTATTGGCACAACATAAATCAGAAATATCCTCCCCCATCTTGCTGCACTGTAGGCTACAGTATATAGAGCTCAGAGGTGATTATAAGAAACTTGATGCAATAGAATTCAGTAGCTCTCAGCCAGCATCTGCAAACAGAGTAGGATTAAACTTCTGCGTAGGGATTACAGGCAGCATAGGGTGCAAATAACATGGATTTTTTCAGTTTGAATTTGTTTGGGTCTTACGGCCACTTACAAAATTCCAAAAGCACAAAGCAACCGCTGTTTCCTTACATCACACTTACTTGCGCAGATACACTCTTCTTTTTAATAGGAAAACACACAGATTTTCACACGGTTAAAATGATAGATGTGGGAGTGCACAAACTCTTGTTAAGGGCAGAGGGAACATTGTGATTACTGAAATGAGGTGGTAAGGAGCAGTGCCCAGCTGTTACCAGCCCACAAAAGAAACACTGAGGGTGCGCATCACCATTCTCAGCTCTATACTGTTAATGTTATAAATGTTTGTAGAAAAACTCATTTCTAAATGCACTTTGAACACTGTTATGACAGCATCATCCAAATGTGCCACAAATAAATGGCGACGTTCAGTTTGCATCTTTTATCCCCTTTACCCCTTAAATATTTTTATTTAATGACATCTTAGCATATTATCACTTTCACCCTACCCTATATATTTATTTTGAATTTACAAAGACACGGAATATGTTGGAGACTTGGCAGATATGTTAAATTCAGATGACGATGTAAAAATCCATCACATATGATGAGAAGAAGAGGATGAAGAACAATATAAAATCACATAATGCAGTGCAACAAGTACATGTTGGAAGAAAGGAGCTAGATAACTGCATCTCAAGCCTACAAAAACCAGACTGGATATTAGCTAAAAGCATATCCAGACTGGATATTAGTTAGAAACCAGACTCTATATCAGCATAGAGAGCCTCAGACATACAAACTCTATTTGAGTGGTTCCAGCAGTAATTCATAAAACAGCCAGGTGTGAGTGGGCATCCCGGTGCTTAGGATGCCGACAGACCAAAGACCTAGCCTGAATTCTGACACCCAAATTCTTAAACTTAAGTTAGAGGTAGGTTACGCTTAGGCTGCAGTGGGGAGGTTGAGGGTTGGGCTATGTTTAGGCTGAGGGGAGGGCGGATTAGGTTTAGGTTGCGGGGGAGGGGGCAAGGTAATGGTTAGGCTGCGGGAAAGGGTTATTTCGTAATGAAAATGTCCCCACTGTTTGCTAATTGTAACTTGCTGGTAACCTTTGTTCCTGCAGGTTACTTCCCTAGCATTTTGGAGGAGATAAGATTTGATGGACTCCTTATGGAATCTGACATTGGGCCTGCCCAGAGTGTCAGTTTCTGGAACCAGAGGCGGATGGAGACTGCAGGAGAGGAATTGAAAGATGTCTCTCCTGCTATTAGGGCTCCATAGGCTTAAATCAGTTTACACCATCTGAGGATTGTAAAAACTAATATGGTCAAGGGGTCAGATCATTGTCCCTATTGATAATAATGTGGACTTTGATCTGCAGGAGTAATCAGCCTTCTGGAGATTAGGATATTAGTACACACAATAGCAACAACTCCTAAAATGATGCAGAGACTGCAGTATCTACCTAATTGTATGAAAAAAATGCTTAATAATAGGCCCCATAATGCATTCTGGTATGTTCAGATAGCTTTCACATTCAGATAGCAATCTCATGCCGTGACATTTATTTTTCATGCATCTTATTTGTCCACATTCTATATAAGCCGTAATAATTAAGCGGCTGTATATTTTCGAAAGAGGATTTTCAAACAGTTGATTTAGAACATCAAATGTAACCGCACATTTCATCTGATTAAATATAGTACATTACCTTTCCAGACACACAGCATGGTGAATACAGATGGGGCACTTAATCAACTCAATGGACGGTTTACACAATTTCTATTTACTTTTCCAAAGTTACACCTAAAGAAGCCATGTTAGCCAATATTAGATTTGTGTGAGTCATTCCATCTGTCTTCCCGCGTGACTTGGCTACTGCTGTAGGAAGCTGTATTTTAGTTTAGATTTTTTAATGAAGCAACTAGTCAGGCCTGGAAAAGTTTTAACACACGGTTCAGTGAGGAATACAGTTGGGATACTGACAATCACAATACCAACGACGGTATCCTGATGGTCCGAATTCAGAGGGTAATTATAGGAGGTTATGGTTAGTCATTAGGGGAGCGTTAGGGTGAGGCTACAGAGTTGAGGAGGTGGGGGGGGGGCAGGAGGAGAGGGTTATGGTTTTGCTGTGGGTAGGAACAATTAGGGTTAGGCACTAGGGGAGGGTCAGGCACTAGGGGGAGGATTTGGATTAAGCACTAGGGGGAGAGTTTGGTATAGGATACTGGGTGGGGCAGTTAGGGTTAAGCTGCAGGAGGGGTCCATGAAGGTTAGAGTTTAAATACTCATCAAGTTCTGTCGAGATTTTGACTGTCTGGATGCCGCTGTCAGCACCCTGACCATAGCATGCTGGGATTTTCTACCCATCCCTTCAGTGATATTTAAAATAGTTGTTGCTTCATTCAATTTATAGACTTATCACAGCTGCATGCAAGGCAGAGGTTAATATAGACAAAATATAAATGCAATCAAAATCTCCCAGCGTATTGAAACTGGGCCAGAAAGAGTCAACGGTAATGCAAAAAATGTGTCTTATTCTATATATCTGCAATTTATTCAAAAATGATCCTAAGGGTCCATACACCCTAGAAAATTATCTTTCCAATCTGGCTGGTTGGAATGAAAATCTGGACATTTTTAGGAGCAAAATGACAATTGACCATTTGATCCTAAACATGGAAAACAGAAACAAATTAGTCCTACAGACAAATTGGTTAAATCAATTTATGCAGATGACTGCTTTTGTCCATTTTCCAGTGTTTGGGAGCAAACGGTTGATTGTAATTTGTTCCCAGAAATTTCCAGATTTCCATTACAAATAGTCGGATTGGAAAGATACATTTCTAGTGTGTGTTGGCCTTAAGTGATGTTAATCAATCTCTTCACCAGATGTACAATATGAAGTTTGGGGTATTGATGCAGAGTGAGAATTGCATTAGTAGATGGGCTTGCAAGAATGTGCCTTGCACATGCCCAGAACAGAAGCTGTGATTCTGCCATCTCATGTCTGCTTGCACCTGTTTTGGTAGAATGGAGGCATTTTAACATAGGCTAAGTACGGCAAGGGCATATGCATGTGCAGCTTTGAACCATTGGTTATTTATTTATATATATATATATATATATATATATATATATATATATATATATGCAAAATAGAGAAGTCACTGGGATCATAAGGCGGGAACTGCACATGAGCAGTAGAATCTGGCACAAATCCAGGGTTTACTGCGCTGCCGGAGAAGAGGGACCCCAGGGATCTGTACTTGGACCGGTGCTTTTTAACATCTTTATTGGTGATATTGCAAATGGAATTGAGGGTAAAATGTGCCTTTTTGCAGATGACACAGGATAGACACACCAGGAGAGGTAAAACAAATGATTGATGATCTAGGTAGATTAGAGGAATGGTCAAGAGCATGGCAACTACAGTTTAATGCCAAAAAATGCAAAATCGTACACTTGGGTCTCAAAAACCCAAAGACTAAATATAGTATAAATGGCACTATAATGGAAACTACTGAGGAAGAGAGGGATCTAGGTGTCACTATTTCAGGGGACTTAAAGGCAGGTAGGCAATGTAACAAAGCAATGAAGAAGGCAAGTCAGATGCTTGGTTGCATAGGGAGAGGTATCAGCTATAGAAAAAAGAAGTAATAATGCCACTGTATAGGTCATTGGTACGACCTCACCTAGAGTATTGTGTTCAGTTCTGGAGGCCATATCTCCAGAAGGTTATAAATACATTAGAGACTGTACAAAGAAGGGCAACTAAAATGGTACATGGCCTACATCACAAAACGTACCAGGAAAGACTAAAATATCTTAATATGTATAGTTTAGAGCAGAGAAGGGAAAGGGGGGACATGATAGAAACTTTCAAATATATCAAGGGTTTTAACAAGGTACAGGTGGGAGACATTCTTCACAGGAAGAGGAGCAGCAGAATACGACGACATGCACTGAAACTAGAGGGAGGAAGATTCAGGGGAAATGTGAGGAAGAATTACTTCACAGAAAGGGTAGTAGATAAGTGGAATAGCCTCCCATCAGAGGTGGTAAAGGCAAATACAGTAGAGCAATTTAAACATACCAATTTTTTCTGCTATGGGGGCATGGCCAGCACTCTGAGAGCTACTGGCCATGCCCTCAGCCTCTCTGAATAGACACTGTGCCATATACACACCTGCCACCAGCAATGCCAGTTACACAATGCCCCCAATACCCGCAGTTATGCCATAAACACAATTCCCCCAGCAGTGCCAGATATACAATGCCTGCCCGATTGTGGTGCCATTCTAAATGAATACTCTGGCAGTACTGTGTGCGCGCACCAAAAAATGGGTGTAGTTACATGCCACATGGGATGCGGCCAATGAAAATGGGGGTGTGATACACATATGCCCCCAATAGTGCAGTGCCAGATATACATACAGTATGCCCAAATAGTGCCAGATACACATATTCCCCCAATAGTGCCAGATACACATATGTCCCCAATAGTGCCAGATATAAATATGCCCCCACTGTGCCAGGTATGCCCCCTCTGTGCCAGCAGCAGCAGAACTCATTGTTGTTGTTGCTCCTGCTGCTGCCGGTGGGATGAGTGTCTGGTGCTCCCCTGCTGACTGGCTCCTTTGTCTCCTCCACCGCAGCTTACCTTGAGGGCAGGAGAGCCCTGCATATCACGTGTCTTTCCTTCCCCTCACTTCCCTCCCTGTGACTGCCTGGGCCATCAGCAAATGAAAGCTCAAACCTGATTGGCTGCCAGCCTGTGAGCTCTGATTAGCTGACAGACCAGTCAGTCACAGGGATACACAATGAGTGGAAGGAGAGGCGTGCAATGTGCTCTCCTCCCCTCAGAACTGGAAGCGGCAGCAGCGGTGGGCAATGGAGGGAGGGAGGGACGGGCGGGCAGCTGCAGTGGTTGAGCCACCCGGATCCAGTAGCTCGTGAGTGATGGGTTGGAAACCACTGGTTTAGCTTGATGTATTCACCCCTATGTTATATACAGTATAATCAATTTATTCTTTCCCTGAAGTTGAAGGAGGCTCACAAATTTTCAAATAGTCACCTGCACCCCCAGAAGATTAGGCAGATCTCCGATATCCCACCCACTTTCTAGTGAGGTGGGCAGCACGGGGATCTAATATTGGGAATCCTGGGTCGTATGGAGGTAGAAAAGCTAATATGATGCAAACAGTGTCATTTTAGGCCCATGTACCTGCAAATTGCAATTTTTTGATGCAATGGGGTTAGGTTTGATGACTTAGAGACCGAGCCTTGCCACCAAAGCTGTGAGAAGCATCTCCCCTAAGGGCTTTCACTGAGAGAAGATTGGGGAAAAAAGTTGACAAGTTATCGAAGTTACCTCCATCACTTGCTCTTTTCTAATGTGTGATCTTCCAATGTGTGGTGATGCCAGTTCTCTCTTCTGTGCATTTGTAAAACTGTACCAAGTCATCGAATGGTTTAGCAACAATGGTCACATGTCTTCACCAGGCATGTAACAATGGTAATAACAATATCTCCATTCAATACTGCCCTTCCAATGATAATCCGTAAATTGGTCTTTGCCACCACTGAGATAGCAAAGAGAGACGCCCATAGTAGCTCTCACCTGACTCCTACTTCTGGAGCACTCCTTGACAGATGAGCCCACAAAGTTGCTGAGTTGAGATAAATATACATAAAACAAGATAAATGTTCCATTCTCTTATTTGTACATACTGTAGATCAGTGGTAGCCAACTCCAGTTCTCGAGAGCTACCAACAGTTCACATTTTCCAGACATCCTATCTGCTGCAAATTTGTACTCATTACTCACTGACACATTTTATAAGACCAATTTATCATCCTTCCATCTCATAATTTCAACAGTGGTCACTCACCACCTATCAGTGCGGTTCCACTCTCACCATCCCAATTCCCCTTCCCCACAAGAATACAAATCATTTTAAAAGATCCACAGGTGGAGCTAATTACTTCACTTGTGATTCTATGAGGAGACCTGCAAAACATTAACTGTTGGTAGCTCTTGAGGACTGGAGTTGGCTACCCCTGCTGTAGATTATTCCACTGGGGTGTCACATTTTAGGCATGAAAGACTGGATTTGAGGACTCTTTCCCATAACCCTGCTTAAGGCATCATTTTGCAGTGAACGGGTGTCATGTGCACTTACAAAAAGTCAGACAGAATGTAGATTTGTAACATGTCAACATTCTGTATGTCCACAATGACTTTAATTTGACATTGACAAAAATGTCAACATTATTAAAAGTATCAATTAGAATGTCAACACATGAAATGAGGCTAGGAGTTAGGCACCAATTAGGGTTATGCTAAATTATGGGTGTCAACATTTTGACCAGTGGCTGCTCCAGAGGTGGGGTGCCAGTCTACCACAAATGCTGCCAAACATCTCCAGCCAGGGCTAAATGGCAGTTCTGTTGCTTCCCTGAGTGAATTTTGCAGCCACCAGCGATTCCCTTGAGCAGTTTTTATGTCTTTATGATGTATTTCACCATTATATATGGATATCTAAATTGCTAGTTACCTCTGTTTTTATCCCTTTGTCCATGCAGGAAAAAACGGAACCCTATTTTATAGGAATATTTTGTTTTGAAGCTGGAATTAAGATTGTTGCGTTGGGATTGGTGTTTCACAAAAATTCTTACCTTCGAAATGGCTGGAATATCATGGACTTTATTGTCGTACTGAGTGGGTGAGTGTCTTCTACCAACAGTCTAACTTCTTCTCTTTAGCCAGAAGCAGATACATGGCAGTCTTGTGTTCCTTATATAACATGATGTTTAATAGCAATGGAAATGTTATATTGTCATTATTTTATGTATTTGAGCAAACTAGATATTTATAAATTTGCAAATGTCATCAAAGTAATTGAAAATTTTTGTTTCATTATCTGTTAAAATGCCAGATATAAATACAATTCCGATATTGTGGGGATGGCAAATGGGACAGGATGAAGAGGAAATGTCATCTAGATAAAATATCACTACTGTATACAAAACACAAATAAGTTCTGAACTCAATCGGCAGGGGATATGCACTGGGAATAATATGTTTGAAATGTAAATACCACACTTAATTTGTGCATTATTGATTGTAAAATGATTGACACATTGTAATGTCTCTTTCGCTATCTCTATGCTAAAGTTTATATGTGCTAGACTTTTAAATAATACTTACCTTCTTTGTAAGTCTCCTCTTCGGGAGAACCCAAAGAGTAGACACTGCAGGGGCCCGTGTGCACTGCACACAATGCACTCATTATAAATGAGCACTTCAGGGGCCAAACTGAATGGTCTCGCCATAATACCCTGCCCCCAAACATACGGAAACACCTTTGATTTGCTGGACGGTGGTGAGGGCTGTAGCTAAATTAAACAATTTAGACCTACGAATCCTGCGATTGCCGGTGAGTAACATACAATCCTGCCCACTTCACTAAAATTCAGGTACCTAGTCTCCTGGGGCTGCGGGGGACTACCTCAAAAGTCTAGAGGTTTCCGGAGGGGTAAGAAGTATGTTCTAAATTAAACTATCAGTTTAATTAAGCAGAGATGACTTAAAGGCTATTTTTTAAAGCAATTCCCCACTCCTCTTACCTGATTGGTGCTTTATTCCAGGGAAGCCATGATGATATTGAGCCTCAGAAGAACCTACTTTGCGCACTACTGTAGATTATGGTGGTTTGCTTTTAAATGGAATACGAAGGAGTTAGTGATAGATTTTAGATCATGGGTCCTCAAACTGCGGCCCTCTAGATGTTGTGAAACTACAAATCCCAGCATGCCTTGCCACAGTTTTGCTATAAGGGAGTGTTAAAACTGTGGCAAGGCATGCTGGGATTTGTAGTTTCACAACATCTGGAGGGCCACAGTTTGAGGACCCATGTTTTAGATGATCTAGGAAGACATCATTGGATGTAAGGTTTTAGGAGTTTTGTTGAGGTGTTCTCACATGTGAGTATTAGTAATGAGGGATCAGCAACACCTCTTTTTCGTAAGAAGAATGTGGCAGCTGTTTACTGAGATACCTCCCTACAAATTTCTATATGGAAAACATTTTTCCTAGGAAGGAGCTTATTATTTATACGGCTCACTCACTGATCCGAGTGAGCATTATCACTCCTTTTTTTCTTATTTCAGTCTAAGAAATATTAAAGGTGTCTTAGGTGCTGTTCCGGAAAGTTGTGACATAGCTTCCCGCCATCTGTAATGGCTAGTGAAAAATTATATTTATAGTCTTTTAATCAATTGTATTAGAATTTACTGGAATAGCCACAATAAATAAATTGTATTGTACTGAGGCTAATGTACAGTAGGACTAGAGTCTCACCACTTTAGCCCAGCAGATCGTAGTCCATTTCAAAGACCCAATGATAATAGCTGCCTGGAGCCATGAAATGCAAATAGGTCCACATGTTTATAAGGTAGAATGACATGGCGGGTAAAAGCATTGCCATTGTGCTCTATTGTGACCTCCATACTGATTCCTATTGGTCCAGAGGAATGGTAGGCTGAGAATGAAATTAAATCCTAAAACCACTTTTGCAAGCACAAAATTAGCCTGTAATGAAATCTTTCTCGAATTCTCCATAATTTCACTTGGAAATTGGTCATTGATGTATATTCAAATTGAAAACCGTTGACTTCTGAACAGTGTTCTACCACTGTACAGTATTTAGAATATGATCTAATGTTGAAAATGTGTCATTTAACCACCTATTATGTGCTAGAGTTTCAAAATGTGACTGTGCTAAATGATGTGATGTTATCTCTGTGGCACCTTATGGAAATGTGACATGTTCTTCAATATTTGCAAGTTTTAATCTGAATGTGTTATGTTTTATAACTATATAATTAATATTTACAGTAAATTGTAACAAACCACATGTTTTTCAAGCTAATGATATGTTAGTTATTTTCTGATGTTGGTTACTACCCAGGGTCTGATTAGCCAAGGAGCGACAGGGGCGATCGTCCTGGGGCCCCCACACATTAGGGGCCCCCACAGACTGCTTTATAAATCGGAGCAGTCTCCTAAAAAGCACTCTGTGGGGGGCCCCCAGGGATAGGCAGCACACTATTAGAGGGACCGGAAGGGACCACATCTTCGGGACTGTGTCGTTGAGTCTGTATAATCCGGGCTTCAATAATAAATTGTAGGGCCAGAGACTGACAAAATAGGCATCGTTGGGTATAGGTGCTGGGGAGCACAGGGGGGTGGGTTGCCAAATAAAAGTACATTCCAAGGTGCCATATATGTTAGGTACACCGCTTGCTGTGGACAACTTCTCCACATATCCAATTTTTCACTCTTGACAATGCTTCATCCATGCCCCCAACTTTATTTATACAATATAGTACACCCAGTACAAATGCACGGTACTCATGTTACTCACATAGTAGTGTTCCTTATTTACATTACACCACACACAGTAATGTCCAATGCACCACATTACACCCCACACAGTAAAGCCCATTGTACCAAATTACACCCCCAAATTCTGCAGCACCAATGACAGAACCTTCACCCTCTTTAACTCACCATATTGAAAGAGGACATACCAGAACATAGCCCCACATTTCAACATATACAAAGGAAAGGGGGCTCACATTCAGCTGGACGGCACTCCTCACTACTTGCTTCCCCATCTTTCATCCACCACCTCCTGAAGTTTGCAGCCTCGCAGCCACCATTAGTGCACTAGGCACAGCAGCAGCAGTGCAGTCTTCAGAAGTCCTTTCCTGAGAGACAACCATTCTCACCCAACCATCATCCTGTTGCCATGGTAGTGGCTGCTGAATGGATCAGACAGCAGACAGCTTTCCAGATCTAATAGGGCTGGTCCACACATAGCGGCACAGTGGGTCTGGTTCACCAGGACCCACTGTGCTGCAGCCATCCACTCATTAGCGGCACTTCAATGTATGTGTCCACACAGTGTGGTGGTGCCGCACTATGATTCACTTGAAATCTGGTCAGCAGTGGCCGAATCCTGTTCTGGAGTGCTGTGTGTGGCCACACCCAGCCTCCTTGTGGCCAAGCAGGTCCATTAAATGGAACCTGCTAGGCAACTGTGTGTGTGTGGCCTGGCTCTCAGTGTTTTGCCTCATTTTCAGATCCGAGCCCAGCAGGGAGACCCGATCTGGGACTTGGATCCCTTAAGTTCAAGAGGTTTTTATGGAGACCAAAACGCTCTTCTGCATCTGTAAATAGGAGTCCTGGCAAAGCACATGGAGCTCAAGCTCCATTGGAACCACCCACGCTACTTTGCTGTGTACAAGAGAGGAATAGTGGGGCAAAAAAGTATTAGGACAGCCACGGATTGTGCAAGTTAACCCACTTAAAAAGATGAGAGGTCTGTCATTTCCATCACAGGTACACTTCAACTGTGAGAGACAGAATGTTGAAGAAAAAATGGAAATCAGATTATATGATCTTTAAATAATTTATTTGTATATTCTTGTTGAAAATCAATATTGGATACCTACCAACCAGCAAGATTCTGGCTCTAACAGACCTGTTACTTCTTCTTTAATAAGCTCTTCTATCCCCCACTCATTACCTGTATTAATGGCACCTGTTTGAAGTTATCTGTATAAAAGACAACTGTCACAGTTAGACTGCAACCTCTAAACCATGGCCAAGACCACAGATCTGTCTAAGGACACCAGGACAAAATTGTAGAGCTGCACAAGGCTGGGATGAGCTACTGTACTCGCCAATATGCAGGCAATTTGGTGAGATGAGATCAACTGTTGGTGCAATAAAAAAAAATGGAAGAAATACAAGATCACTGAAAAACTCCCTCGACCTGGGGCTCCTCCATGCAAGATCTCACCTCATGGGGTATTAATGATCTTGAGAACGGCGAGGAATCAGCCCAGAACTACACAGGGGGACCTGGTCAATGCCCTCAAGAGAGCTGGGACCACAGTCACAAAGGTTGCCATTAGTAACCCACTAAGCTGTTATGGATTCAATCCTGAAGCACCCGAAAGGCCCCCCTGCTTAAGCCAGCACATGTCTATGCTCACAGTAAATTTGCCAGTGACCATCTAGATGATCCAGAGGAGGATTGGGAGAATGTCATGTGGTCAGATGAGATCAAAATCTAACTTTTTTGTATAAACTCCACTCGCCGTGTTGGGAGGGAGAAGAATAATTAGTGGCATCCCAAAAACACCATACCCACTGTGAAGCATGGGGGTGGAAACATCATGCTTTGGGGCTGCTTTTCTGCATAGGGGACAGGACGACTGATCCGTAATAAGGAGAGGATGAATAGGGCCATGTAGTGAGATTTTGCCCAAAAACCTCCAGTACTTATTTCCTAGCACGGCGCCCGTTGGGTTGATCGCATGCCTTAAGTTTAAGGTACTTAAGGCATGCAATCGACGCGATGGACCTGATTTTCTGTCAATCACCAGTTTATTTGCCGGTAAAAGAGAAAATCGCGTTAATCATGTCCATCGCGGCCCATTATAATGGGCCGCGATGCGACCGATGCGATCAACGCGATTTTCCCATAGAGAATAATGTTAAATGATTTTTACAGTTAAAATCGCATTGATTGCGTCGGCCGCGGCCCATAATAATGGCCCGCGATGCGATCAACGCGATTTTACATAGGGAACAATTGGAAACGCGTATACCTGTGGGACGCGTATACCTGTGAAGTTATGCGCGTCCCCTCGCGGGGCTCGCTGTGCTCGCCACGCTTCGAACTCGGTGGCTCGCCACACTTTATAAAATCAACTCCATGCCGACGTGGATTGTGGGGTATGAAAAGGTCGGAGGACGCGTACCGCCGCCCCTCGCGGGCTCACTGCGCTCGCCACGCTTCGGGTTGGCGTCAATAGTGGGGTGGCGTTAACAATGGAGGGCCATTTCACCCATATGGGGGGGTTTGCTATTAAAATGGGGGGTTTGGGGGCTGTTTACATTGAAATCAATGTAAAATTGGGTCTCAGGGACCATTTTACATTGATTCCAATGTAAAAATCGCGTCGATCGCATCGCATGCGATTTGGTTGGCGATTTTTCCGACCCGATCAATACAATCAAAATCTCGGGCGCCGTGCTAGGAAATAATTACCAAACCTCCTTCCCAGCATGACAATGACCCCAAACACACCACCCGGGCTACTAAGGAGTGGCTCCGTAAGAAGCATTTCAAGGTCCTGGAGTGGCCTAGCCAGTCTCCAGACCTCAACCCAATCAAAAATCTGTGGAGGAGACACAGATTCGGTGGCTGTCCAAATACTTTTTTTTGCCTCACTGTATATAATAACTGAAAGCTCTTGAAATACTAAACCAGGCAAACATGGAAAAAGTGGATTTGTTTATTAAATAGGTCTTTATAGTTTAGCTGAAGAAGATTAAGTTTTAATGTACACTTTTATTTAAAAGAGAAATACTATATATGGTAGTCTCTGGCTAAAAAAAAGAAGTAATTACTATTTTTAATGTAGCCGCACACTGTCAGTAGAGACTAGCATTTAGGAAGTGCCTGTAATGCAATATATGACCATTATCTGGGGCTGCAACCGAAATGACCTTGGTTACAATGCACAGAGAAATGAATACATAACAATGAAGGACAAGTCCATTAGAATGAACTTTCCCTTCTCCGAGTATTCAGTGCTCAGTGTTTCGTTTCTAACTATGTTAATAAAGAACAAGGCTCAGGCTGGTGGGTCAGGCTCTAACAAAGTGTCTAGAATTGTGTGGCATATCTTTACAGATACTCTCCAGTTGTTAGTAAATGATCAGGGCAGTAACGCACCAAAATACTTTAATTTCGATAACGGCTGCTAGACTGGGCACCATCATGGGCCCCACCACATACTGTACTTAATTATTTTTCTTAATTCCTCTCCAGAAGAAGCTGAGAGCAGATGCTGGTGTGCACTCTGGGGCTGGGGCAGACTCTGCATCATCAAACCCCGCAACATTCTGGCAAAATGCTGGGATTTGTTGGTCTGTGGAGAAGGGGCTTTTCCAAAATAGTGTTAAATTACCCGATTTGCATCATTTTAGCTCCTCCACCTCCTGGAGACTGTGATTGACGGTATTTGACAGACAGGATGCAGAGGGGATCAGCCTGTTCTTCTGAGGATGAGGGAGACTGCCCAAAAAAATTGTCTCCCGTAACTTTCCTGGAAGTAAGCAAGTATGCCACCTCTCAACAATATGCCCCCTTTTGCGGGTCTCTGGTGAGGGACAGAGCCAATATGGTCGGATTCCATTAGAATTACTGTGTGTTATTTTACCCATGCCACCTCCAGACAGACCCACAAGTTGCCTTATGGCAAGTGCCTGGTCTCGCTCCTATATACAACCTGAAGCATTAGCCGCGTAAATCCAACCCTTGTCAGTTTGGGAATGTGATTGATTATAATACGTCTGAGCCAAGCCAGCTTATGTTGATTTTCCCATAAAGTGACATGGCATGGATTGACATTTGATGTGCCATGATTAAGGTCCAGGGAAGGGCCGAAACATTGGCAGTTTTTTGATGCATGGTGTCACTTTAAGAATTATATTGCTGCTACCATGCTTAAAGACTGGTGAATGCCCTTGATAAAAGCCATTGAATGGATGGGATTCCTCTTTGATGTCTTCAGGATCACCCCAGCAGTTGAGACTATATATGTTTATAATGGAACCCCCTCCCCCCCCCACCACTCTTCACCACATGCACACACATACACACACCAATAAAATCTTTACTAGCAAGGAATGGTCATCCATGTTCTTATCATTACACAAAAGTTTCCAAATGTATTGGTATGAATCACATACATGATCACCAATTAGGTAATTATGTCAGTGGAGGATGCTGGGTACTGGAATACAGGTGGTTTGAGGTATGGAGAGTTCATACGACACGGGTACTGCGGACGCAGCCAGGTGGGGAATTGACATGACTCTGATCATAGGGGCGGAGTCTAACACCACCGACGGTTTTCACCCGGGACCCCCGCAAGGAGGTTTGGACTCTACTGTGTTTTCTGACAGTTTCTACTGTATGTGGTTTTTGACAAAGGAAGGGGGTAGGAGGACCCAAACTAGTATCTTGCCTGGGGCCCAGGAGTCTTGTTCATCCTCTGTCTGTTTTCTTGTTTTCATGAGACAACAAAGCTAAATTAAATATTGTAATTAATCCTTTGTGGGAATCAATGTTCTTAAGCTTTGTAGAATAAGGATATTATTACAAATCTCTGGCCCTAATAGTAAGACTAATTTAAAGGATTATTCATTTGATCTACATAATATATGCATATTTATTCATTCATATAGAGTGTAAAACCCAACAGATACTAAAATTCATGATGAAATAAAGTTAATGCCCTCTCTAAAATGTAAATAGGGTTTGGGATGTTCGGAGAGGCTCCGGAACTGCAGAATACAATAACTAGTGATAAAGCAATATGCAGTGTGTATGGATTCTTGCTGGTTACAGGTATATGCATATTATATGTGTATTTTGCATATATGAAATATGTAATTGTCAGTTTTTTGTGATAGAAGATGTTTTATTCTTTTGTATGACCGGCCTCTTTTCCTAAGGTCTTCTCTGGCATTGAAATGGCTATTTATACATTTACTGTATTAAACCTCTACACCTAACAAGTGATATATGAATTCCTGATGTGCTGTATTAAAATGAGTTGCCTGCATTATCGTAACCTTGTAGCACTCCGTTTTATTACTTTTTAACAAGTTTTTATAAAGCGCAGCAAATTCTATTGCGCTTTAAGAATGGACACAGTGATAACACAAACTGGGTAGTTACCGACAATTAAAATGGTTCATGGGAAATCTCAATATTTCACTTACACTTTCCAATATATTATTACTAATAATAATAATAATAATAATAATAATAAAAAAATCTATTTGTAAAATAATTTTTTGCATTTGTTTGTAATTACAACTGATGTCAAAAATGATAGTTAGAACCCTTATGAATTTGTCTTCAGATGTGTATGTACCGTAGTTAGCTCTTGTGCATTTTGATTTATGGTAATTTATGTCCCCTTTAATAAGAAAGACAGTATATTGTTTTACCATATGTGTCTTACAAGCTGTGTGCTTATGTGAATTTTAAAACAGATTAAAATAGCTATCACACGTGAATTGTCAACACAGCGCTGTGAATAATTTGCATTAGTAATTTATATGAAGAACCAGTAAAGCGACACCACAGATGTGTTCTCAGACTTTTCTTTGTGCTCAGAAAGTGAAAACATACCATTAGCCTTATTTGCTCATGTGCAATTAGGTAGATAGAAGATTAGTACAGCGGCTATTCACTTGTTCTATGTTCTGTTAAAGTAAAAAAAAATTCAAAATGAAAATAATAAAAAATGTTTAATCACGTGAAATTATACTCAAAAGAAAAATTTAGATTTTAAAGGTGGCCGTTGTTTGAGTGCCACCAAAATCAAAAAAGGCTTTGATACAACAAATTTAGATTTTTACTTATTTTGGAAACAATTTCCATGTACCTCCCACTATAATCTGTGACAGACACCAATTATTTGACATAGGGCCTTATTCTAGTTCACTCTTTCTGACAAAATCCTTCTTAGATGGACAAAACCATGTGCACTGCAGGTGGGGCAGATGTAACATGTGCAGAGAGAATTAGATTTGGGTGGGGTTTTACTTCAAAGTGAGATCTATATTGCAGTGTAAAAATAAAGCAGTCCGTATATTCCCTGCACAGAAACAAAATAACTTACCCAAATCCAATTATCTCTGCACATTTTACATCTACCCCCCTGCAGTGCACATGGTTTTGTCCATCTAAGAAGGATTTTGTCAGAAAGAGTGAACTAGAATAAGGCCCATGGTCATACACTATCAGATAATTGATCTCACTGGGGCAGATGTATTAAGATTTAAAAAGAGATAAATGGGAGGGTGATAAAGAGTGATAAATGGCCAATCAGCTCTTACAGTAACTGCCATATTTCTAACACAGCCTATAACATGACAGTTAGAAGCTGATTGGCTGGATGTTTATCACTCTCATGTTTATCTCTTTTTAAGGCTTAATACTTCTGCCCCACTGTCTGATGTCAGATCTGAGCACCAGTTATCGCATGTACAGGAATAGCTACACATGTTGTTGTTGTAATACTGCTCATGCCATTTTGCATAGCAACGATAAGTTTGGCTAAATCCGTATCAGGCATGTAAAGGATATCTCATGGTCATCTGAATGATAATTGGTGCTCAGTCATGCCATACCCTGTGCAGTTATTATATCATTTTACTCCATGCAACACAACATGGTATGTCCCCTTCCTGCAGTTGTAGATACTTTTTGTCTCCTTCCTGACAAATGTCTTTTCTGTGCTTGCCTGGTCCTCCCATTTCAATATACCTGTCAGTCTAGTGTCCCACAGACCTTTAAGTTGCTGTGACAAACCACAAACCTCCACATTTCACATAATACACCATCTCCCCCACTGAGACTGAACACAGACCCCAAAAACTCCATTAAGTAGATAAACAACTCATTACCATAATCCACCAAATATAACAAATCTCCCCATCCCTCACCCAGTGGTACCCAGAAACACCCCATAAACTGTTAAGGTGCCCATACACCCGGATCGGGACGAGAAATTGGCCCAAATTGGATGTGTTTGACGTCCCATCTAACCTGATGCGCTTTCCTGTCCGCATCGGGTCAGACCCTAGAGATTGAATGTCATGCACATAAAATCCATTGGATTGGACCCATCAGTGTCATATCTAGGTTGGGGAACCTTTGGCCCTCCAGCTGTTGTTGAACTACACATCCCAACCAGGGCTGCCGAGAGGTATGCCGGGCCCGGTAAAACATTGGGGGTGTGGCCTAATCACAGGAGGCGTGGTTACTTCCCATGCTTAGGCCACGCCCCCAACATGTTTAGAGGGGGGGGTGAAAAAAATACTCTAAAGGTTATTGCCCCCCCCCTCCCCCCTCAGCAGCACACACCTGCAGCATGTGCTGTGCTGACAGGAGGCTCAACATGAGCTCTCTCACGCTGTCAGCGAGACGCTCATGTTGAGCCTGCTGTCAGCACAGAACATGCTGTAGAGGTGTGTGCTCCTGCTGCCTGGGAGGGATGGAGGGGAAGGAGTGGAGTTGGACCAGGGCCCCCGCAGGGCCCCTCCAGCAAGCCCGGACCCGGGTAATTAGTACCCGTTCCCCCCCTTTCGGCAGCCCTGATCCCAACATGCCCTGCAACTGTTGTAGCATGGCCACATAGCAAAACTGTAACAAGGCATGCTGGGATGCGTAGTTCCACAACAGCTGGATGGCCGAAGGTTCCCCATCCCTGGAATAAGCAAACAAAGATACAGCTGAAATGAGATCATTATTTCTAAGATATATTGTATGCAGGGGCAAACACAGGATTTGTAAAAGGGGGTTTTCAGGTATAATATATATATACTCGGTGATTCATCGCGTCCTACGGGCGCTCTTCACACCGTCATAAGAGGCTCTGGACCTTTAATCTGTGAAGGCCTTTATTGCGTGAAATATGGTTTGTGCGGGAGGTTGGGAAATATTGCGGGATGGGCGGGTATGGTGTGTTCACAGATAGATGTGCAGATGTTGCAGGAGTGGAGGGTGTGGTGGTGTGTTGGGTGGGTGTGGTTTGGCTGCTGTTGGTGGGTGAGGTCGATTGGTGGTGGTGGAGTGGTGGGTGCAAGGATACTGCAGGTGGTGGAGTTGCAGGTGTGGGGGTGCCCCGTGTGGGTTGGTGTGTTGCGGGGTGCATCGGTTAATTGAGGTGCAGTTGTGGGGGTGCTGTGGGTGTGGGACCGATGGTGGTGTGGTGGGGTACTGCAGGTGGGTGATGGGCGGGTGCGGGGTTGGTCCAGCTGGTTGTGGGGGTACTGTGGGTTGTGGGGGTGCTGTGGGTAGGTGCATTAGTACCGGGGCTGTGGGAGTGGCGGGTGCAGGGTTGCTGCACACCTGGATTGGAGCTATGATGCTGTGCAGACCCCCCACCATCAGAACGTTGGACGGTCGTTACTGAATCACCCCCATAGAGTGTATGTGCTTGCATATATACAGTAATAATATGCTGTATGTGTATGTATGTATACAGGTATATATATATACACACACACACACACACACACACACACATATATATATATATATATATATATATATATACACCCTCTCTCCAGGATGCAGAATATTGGAGAGAATTGCATATAAAATCTGTGTGACCCATCAGATTGCTCTGATTAAATATGTTCATATCGTTAACTCAGCCAGCCATGGGCATAATCTTATAACCTGATGCAGAAGCAATTTGTTCAGTATTACCCTTTTCATCACAAAAATAACCAGGGTCGAATTTCAGATTTCCGGGTCCAGCCACCTTGCATTCCGACACGGATTTAAAGAAGGATTAAGGACCCAAGTTACTGTACAGTGTGAATGGTAAACCAGGGCCGAACGCTTGGATTGCGTTCGGCCCTGCCTCCTCGCCCACCCCTGATGACACGTTGCCGATACCTTCAGTTGGGTTGCTGTGGGAAACTGCACTGCGCATATTCCAGGTTGCTACCGGGAGGGACCCATGTGCAAATCCAGGGTGCGAGCCGGTATTTGCGATGTGAAAGGGGTATACCTTTCACATCAAATTTATAACCCAGGATATTGCTAAATTGTTGCTGGGTCAACCTGGGTCGAGGTGCAGTGTGAAAGCACCAAACCCGGCAATTCAACCTCGGGAATGGAATGAAATGAAATTGTCGCACCTGGGACAGAGCCGGGATCAAAATCCTTGGTCGGACCCTGCTTAGTAGTGTGTAGGGTGGTCAAATCCAGGATCGGCGGGATCCTAGCATTTGGCTCCAAAATTTCTTGGATTTTAATCCCGGGCTTGGATTTTCCAATCCCGGGATTTTGGGAATATACTGCACACTCGCAGTCTAATGCAGGGCAGCTTCTGTTCACCCACTCAGATGCTGCCCGGGTTCTCCCATCCATGACTGTGCGGCTCTGGGCAGCGTGACATGTCAGAGGTCAAGCTGCGCAGGGCCCTCTGCCCCCCAGCTGCACCACCCGCCTTCTCACAGTCATTCTCCCCACCCAGATGCACTGTTGCCCAGCTGCACCCGCCCATGTCAGTCAATATGAGGGACGGTCGGGGCATTTTAGTGAAGCCAATCCCGGGAATCCTTGAATTGAACATTTTTCAATACCAAACCCCAGGATTGAAAAAATGCCCTGGGATTGGCCTTCCTGTGTGTGTGTGTGTCAGCCAAACTTCCTTGCCTTACTGAAGCCAGAGGCTGCATCCTTGGATAAAGCCAATGCCTGATTAACTAATAGGCTGATTAGACTGCAGGCTAGTGTGGGGGAGGGGGAGTTTGTTGGGGGGGGGGGGACACACCTTGCAGGTGACAGCCAAGAAATGAATTGAAGTTCTAATTTATCACACGTCATGATGTACTGTGGGGGGTAAAGTTCTTAAGGGCACTAACAGATAGCTGTGCCAATGTAACTTACAGATGAACCCATTACTTTATGTACATTGTGCTACAGTGTCAGCTGGTCAGCCTAAAGACAAAGGGGTATATTCATTGCGGCCGGCGAGGGGTTTGCACAGCGTGGATGGCTTATTTTCAGCGAATATCGCCGAATACAAGCCATCGTCGCCGTCTAAACCCGCTCGCCGTATTCTATGTTCCGGGGAAATCCTCGCCGTCAGAGGACAGCAAGGATTCCCCAAAACGGCGAGGTTCAATGCAAATGCAGCAAGCACACTGCATATAGCGGCGAGCCTCGCCGGTTTGACGGCTGTACTCAACGTTTCCACCTAGCTGAAAAGAACCTGTGAGGTGGGAACGGCGAGTGAACAGGGTTCAGCTGAATACTAACCTGCGAGCTACAGTATGACGGCGAGCTATTGGCACTGCTCTCCATCATAGCCCGCCCTTTGCCAATGAATATACCCCAAAGTCTCCTTCACATGCCACAAGCATTAGACAGTTTGTATAACCTTCCTTACATGCACATGGGCATTATGAATGGCGAGTCCATGAGCGCCCATACATTACAAGGGTACATGTTAATTAGCTACATGTGTATTAGCCTAGGGCACCTGGAACCTAGACACAGCTGGCCCAGCAGCGTAATGTAACTGGACATCCTGAGAAACTCAAGCGGGTGCAATGGATGTCTGTTTATTTGAGACACCTACTGTGGCTTTAGCTTAAGTTTGCGTAGCTGTTTTATGGTGTGTACACAAGGTCAGATGTGCCTTAAGATACTATCCACGATCCGATCAGATCGGATCGTGGATAGTATCTTAAGGCACATCCGATTTGCATACAAGTCTGACTATATAGTGCAGATCTGCACTATATAGTCATGGCAGACAAGACTTTCTGCTTTGCGATACGTGAACGTGCATCGGAATCGGATCGGGATCGCAAGGGTTAAAACCCTTGCGATCTGCATCCGATTCCGATCCGATGATGACTATATCGTCAACATCGGAAGGCAAAAAGTACCGTGTGTACACACCATAACATACAAAAAAGCAGCAGCTATGCTACAGCATCCACCGCTGAATCAGCTGCTACTGTATAGCCTTAGTGTCACATGCCACAATATGTAAAGGTGTTCGTTTTCCCCGGAGTGGGGACAAATAGTGTAAGTAAAGTGTTGTGTCATTCTGGCACCAATTAAATTGTAACTCACAAGCTAGCATATTCCTTTTTCCCCGCACAGTCTCAAGTTCTGGGCTTGATGCCAGGGATTCAATTGGCCATAAAAAACACTGTTATCTGGATACAATCCAGGCGACCTAAATGCATAGATAGAATCCTCGACTGGCGTTTTAGGACATTTGGAGCAATCACCATTAGCAGCTTTGTGTTGTAAGAGAAGAGAATTGGCTTCTATTGCTCATATTATGATTGAATGTTGTTACTTTTTTTGTTATGAAGTTGTAGATTATATAGAAATAGTTACAGTACTGTACTTGCAAATGTCTGTGTTGATTGGAAAAAAAAATACCCATATAATCTTGTGCCGGCTCCAACCTATAAACCTAAGGGGGACGCAATTGCCTAGCTATTGCTGCAGCACACGGTACACTACGTACAGATAATCTAATATATATTGACAACCATTTACATGAATATTGGCATTGCGTGCGACTCAGAATCAAGCCCTACAAGAGCTTAGTACAGGGTTGGCCAACCCGCTGCTCTAGAGCCACATGTTGCTCTTCTGTTCTTTAACTGTGGCTCAGAGGTATCCCCCCCCCCCTGATCTCCTCCCCAGTCGCTGCTCCGCCGGGACGTGGTCGCCGAAGCATAAGGGAATGACCCGGTGGCCGGCGCATGCGCTGTCGCTGCCATTTGTAGCCTGCTGCAGGTCAATGCCTCCGGCTCCGTCCTACATACCTCCCAACATGACCCTCTCCAGGAGGGACACAATGCTCTGCTCCTGGACTTTCTTCTTAATGTATGATTACCTTCATCTGTGTTGAACAGGTTAATTGTTAAGAAAGGTTCTTCAACACAGGTGATGGAAATCATACATTAACAGGGAAGTGCAAGAGCAGAGCAATGTGTCCCTCATGTTGGGAGGTATGATCCTGCTCCACTTGACATCCTGAGACCTCAAGACTGTGCCCCAGGCCCCTGGTAAACAGTCCCCTTCTCAGCCATTCCATTTAAAAAAAAAAGGAGAGACTGCAGCAGCAGTGTATATAGATAGTGTATATAGATATAGAGTGAAGATGTAAGATGGAGCTCCTATGTTGATCTCTACAATTAGGCCAATGAAGCCTTAACATGTTTTTTCAAAGCATATAAAATAAAGTCCATACATTTCAAAAGTTTATTAAAAAGTCTCTTATTTCAAACAATGGTAGCAGTTACTCCAGATTATAATGAGGTTCATTGAAAAATTTCAGAAACTTGGACAATTGCAAAACGAGAAAACCCAATGCATTTTGTCCCTTACTGGGACTTCATCAGGGGTTTGCTAAAGGTTAACAACATATAAAAACATATATATTAAAAATTATTTACTTTACAAGAATTGTACATTTTATGACAATATTGAGACATGGGGGAAATTTACTTAAAAAAATAGGTGTATTTGTATCCAGAAATACACTTCTTTTTGACATTTACTATCCCGAAAATACTGTGCTATCAATACGAATATGAATTGCCGTATTTTCGGGATAGTAAATGTCAAGAATAACTGTATTTCTGGATACAAATACACCTATTTTTTTACAAATTTCCTTTAGTAAATTTCCCCCATATTCTCAAAAGACTTCATATTTACATGTTGAAACAGTGACTGGCTTGGCTTAATTGTCATGATTTATTAACATGATGAAAGAAAGACTAAGGGAGTGGAGGTGGGAACAGGTGAACAGAAACAGGGCGAAAAAAGAAAAGGTGGTCACTTATTGGAGCATTCATTTGTACATTACATTACATACCGAATAACAAGGTTTATTTCAGACAACTTTTCATAAGAAGGTATTCGTAAAAGGTGGTTATTGGGTCCTTATATAATTGATGTGCCTAATGGAGAGTAATACATAGGATATTTTACAAACAATCCTATGCTTTGTTTGCACGGAGTCGTGTCGGGGAGAGTTTTTATAATTCTTTCTCCTATTAATTGGTTGGAAGGACCGACTGGGTGGGAAATGATCTCCTTATGTGCCTGTTATAAGTGGAATTAGCAAACTTATATTATTGATATAGATTGACATATGGATTTACCGGTATATGTGGTTATTATTTACAGTGTCACTTATAGTCTTTCATTTAGATGAGAAATTAGTAAATGAGACCTCTCAATCTTCATAAATTTCCATACCTACCTGTAAACCGGTTGCTGCTATATTTATACAACTAGGGCTATTCTTCTTACTTTAGGGAGCCATACCCCATGTACAGTATATTGAAATACATACCTTTGTGAGGTATCAGGTGGTTTAGTGTGTATATATATATATATATATATATATATATATATAAAATTATCCAATGGTTAGAGCAGCCTGGATCCAGCATATTCTGGTCCCCAATAAACAGACGTTCGGGTGGCACTCCAAATAAACGGCTACATGGCACAGGTTAGCAACAACATTTGGAGGATTAAATGCCTCTTCATCAGGTCAACCTAGGTATATATATATATATATATATATATATATATATACACTGCTGCTGTTGCTACATATACAAACGCTGCTGAAAATATTCTGGTACCACGATTGAAGATTTCTATTTGAAGTTTGGGCGATTTCCTCGGCTGTTTATATATTTATACTGTATATATGCAGATGTGTGACATCGGGTGGGATGCTCTAAAACAGAAATTTGGTAAAAACCCCATTATCTGGGTTTTTTACTGCATTTCTGTATGCTCTAACCACCCTCTGCAATGTGTCAGCACTGCAGAAGCCTATGGGCTTCTTACTGCAGTGCTGTGCGAGGGATCCCTCCCAGCATGCCCCGCTGCTGGCCCGGGCGCTCTGCTGTACTTTGGCGGATAGAGCCAAGTGCTGGGATCTGTACCGGGGCTCCCTGGGGTTGCAACCTCATTGGCAGTTTTTTACCTGGGGGGGGGTCCTGCTGTCTCTAGAAATAAGATCCACCACTGGTGCCATCTATTGTATAGAACGGGAATTGTATATCCTAGTGCAGTTTCTCAAACATTGCCATTACAGTCCAAGATTTAAGGATATTCATGCTTGAGCACCGGTGACTTAATTAGTACCTCGGTCAATTTGATTTATCCCATCTGTACCCAAGTATAAATATCCTTAAAAAGCACCCCGGACCCCCATCCCAATTTCAATTCTCCCAATGATGGGAGGTGCTGTAACGCATGGCAGTAGGTTTTGTTTCACTTGTTACAGTCTAAAACTCCTTGTGACCCTGAACGAGTCATATTGTCTTTTCCAGCCCCAGGCACCAAAAGAAGATTGCAGGATAATTTATACACTACAATACTGTGTGCTAAATATTCAGCTTGATGCTGCAGTAAGTAGTACATTTAAAAAAAAATAAGAATCTATGTTACTTGTGTCGTTTCACGGTGCCCTATATATCGGATGCGATATCGGCCGATATATCGATGCGATCCAAAGCGATTTTTGACCTGTTCATAACCCCACTATCCACTACGCATGGAGTTGATGTTATATAGTGTGGTGAGCGCAGGGAGCCACCGAGCCCGAAGCGTGGCGAGCGTTCGCGGATTACTGCGCTCGCCACACTATATAAAATCAACTCCATGCGTAGTGGATAGTAGGGTTATGAACAGGTCAAAAATCGATTCAGACCTCATCAATATATCGGCTGATATCGGATCTGATATATCGGCCGATATCACATCCGATATATCGGGCGCTGTGAAACTACACAAGTACTGAATCTATCCACAAATTAATTCAAATTTTTAGGGTATTTTAAAAATAATCAACCTAAGAAGATTGGATTAATTACTGTACTTACACAGGCTTCTATTAAGCCTCTTTAATTGTGACTATATCTTTGAAACCAATTTGATAAATACATTGTACACCTTTCACATCCAGGGTCTAACCCGGGTCTGGCGCTTTCACATTAAACTGGGTTGCCCATTATACAAAGAGCGACCCGGGATTACCCTACTTATAATTGCCAGGTTGGTCGATCTGGGTTTAAAGCTGCGGTGCAATTCACAGCGCACCTCGACCCGGGTTAACCTGTCACCAACCTGGCAATAACCAGGGCCCGAGGTGTGGTGTGAAAGGTATAACTAATGATAATGATACTTATTTTAATTACAACATGAGATCTGCAATCTCCATTAGAATTTTGGTCATTTTCCAAGAGGTTCTCCTTTTCCTCTGTGTTACTTTTGCTAAATCATTAGGTGGTGGAGACAGGGCTGGTGCAAGGCTTCGGAGCGCCCCAGGCGGGGAGGGGGTGTCCCCCGCCGCTCACCCGCTCCACAGGGGGTGATGCCCGGTTACTACACGGGGAGGGGGTGGAGTTGCGGGCGCTGCTCTCCTGGAACCAGGGAGGGAACCTGCTCCCAAGCTCCGCAGGGCAGGCCGAGTCACTCCACAGTGGGGTGGGGGAAGTTACTGCATGGGGGAGGGGGGAGAGTTGCAGGTGCTTACCTGGATCCAGGGGGGAACCTGCACCCAAATTCTGCCCTCCAGTGGCTGGCGCCCCCAATGCCTAAAGCTGTCTAGTGGTGGTACCGGCAACCAGTGGAAATTTATATGTAAGGCCAGCTCTACAATTAGGCAGATGCCTAGGGTGCTGGTAACTCACAAAATGAAGGAGGTTTCTGAGAGGCCTCCTTGTTGAACATGTGACAGTTGTGGAACATCTAAGACACCACTTCTACACTTTCACCTAAGGGGCTGTAAAGTGTGTATTGGTGGGTGCAGTTGGTGGCAGTAGCTGAAGTTTTGCCTTGGGTTCCACAAAACCTTGCACGTGACCTGGTTATAAGGCTACACCTATAAACCAGGGGAAACATTTGTTTTCTACTTGTTCCTGGAAGAGTAAAACTGATCTCTTAGCCTAAGTGTTTCTGTTTATTGGTGGTTGCATAATGTTAGAGACATGAGTATGTATGGGAGCGAAGGGGGATTTTTTGAATGTTCCAAAACCAGGATTGTAAGAAATACACACCTCATACCGCTCAATGTTGTCCCAGTGATGTCTCTCAGAAGTATGTAAAGATTTTGGCACATTGCCATAGTCTTTGCTATATCCTCTGCCAAAGTCATCTTTATGAAGTATCTCCAGAGAAATGGTGTTAGTATAAGTAAGAGCCCAATGCACAGCACAAAAAAGTCTATAATAAGTGCAATGTGTGTTGCATGGACCTCTTTGACCCATGAGCTTGTGTGCACTGCATACACTCCAACCCAGTATATTACTTTATGCCACTTTTTTCCAATTCTCTATTCTAAATACATCAAAAGTCATGGGACTGTGGTTGCCATAACAACTGTATGACCCTTAGCAAAATTGAAAATTATTAATAGCAGCTTTAAGCAAAACATAAGGAGCAACTAATATGTGATGTCATACAAATGTATTAATGTTAAAGAATCACATTTCATCTTTGTCAATACCCCATAAGTCTCTAGTTAAACGACTCAGGGCGATATCAAATTAGCCACATTTTTTTCTTGTGGTTAATTATCACAGAAGAACCATCGAGAGACGCCACTTATTAGGGATTTTTTTGTGGGTGGGGTAACATTGTATTTGGTATTTGTAAGATGTTAATAAATATGTTTACATGAGTTTCCTTCTCTTCTTCATCCTGCTTCTAACAAGTTAATGGAGGAAAGGCAGAAGCTACAGTAGAATGCTTCAGAGAAAACAGAGCAGTGTGTGCAGCTCCCTTCACAAGGCAGATAATAATAGATGGGGGACAAGAAAGTATTCTCCATCCCTGGTCCACCATCAGCCTTACACACGGCAGTGTGCTCTGCTTACTGACGTCTGGACTCTATGTGGGATCATCCATTTAACCTTACTCAGATAACAGAATAGAATTAGCATCTATATGAACAGCCTCTAATTGATAAATATACCAAATTAATGGATGAGTAAAAGCTAGAGTATTGCTAAGTCGGAGGTTGGAATAATACCGATATCTGACAGACGGAGTTAAACTTTACAGAAGTGGATTTTGGGTTTATTGAAAATAATGAGTCCCACAATATGTCAGGCATAATCAGCTGATAGATACGATTATTATTTTGAGAATAGTATGAAATAGCTAAGTCACAATGAATTATACTCATCCATCTATAATGTATTTTATAAGAGAAAACCATGCAGAAATAACTAACACGGGGAACACAGCGCAGATATATTATGTAAGGATCCATATGTGTGTTGCATACAGTAGTAGAGTCTTGGACCCTTATTATGGTTCACTCGCAAAGGCAAATTCCTTCTCAAATGGACAAAACCATGTGCACTGCAGGTGGGGCAGATGTAACTTGTGCAGAGAGAATTAGATTTGGGTGGGGTTTTACTTCTGTGTGAGATCTATATTGCTGTGTAAAAATAAAGCAGTCAGTATTTACCCTGCACAGTAACAAAATAACTCACCGTAATGGAACTATCTCTGCACAAGTTACATCTGCCCCAACTGCAGTGCTGCACATGGTTTTGTCCATTTTAGAAAGAATTTGCCTTTGCGAGTGAACCAGAATAAGGGCCTTGGTTCAGTGAAAATATTGGTTCAGTGAGTGCTGATGCGCTCTCCCTCATCGCTGGCCTGGCCGCTCATCTGCTGGTATTACCAGCAGAAGAGCGACGTTGTGGCCGGTTTTCCAGAGCATCCTGCTATGAATCATCCTGTCATCCACATCTGGGAAAATCGCTAAAACGCTGAGTGTGTATGCACTAAGCATATTTCAGCCCAGTGATTTTCCCCATCATCGGTCAGCATACAGTACATGCTTGGCAAAATCGCCCAGTGTGTATGGACCTTAACTGTGCAGAGTTTTGGATATTCTCCCTGTGCTTGTGTGGATTTCCTCTGGGTACTCTGGTTTCCTGCCACATTTCCAAAAATATACTGATACAGTAGGTTAACTGGCTCCCAACAAAATTCACCCTAGAATGTCTTTGTGTGAAGCTACATGTGGTAAAGAATACTATGGGGCAGATTTATTAAGCTTGGAGAAGAGATAAACTGGAGATAAAGCGGAGAAAAGGTACAGTAAAAGCAGATAAAGCAGCAGCCAATCAACTCCCAACTGTCTTTTTCAAACACAGCTGTTCAAATATTCTCTGTAAAGCATTGCGGAATATGTGTGCGCTATATAAATAACTGATGGTAATATTAATAATAATAATGATAAAGGTACATGCAATACATGTCAGGTAGCACTTCCTTGTATTGTAATAAACACCATTCTGAGCAGTTCAGCATCGGTGACCACAATAGGATTGGGGGGAGATGCTCTAAACTAAAAAATGTGGTAAAAACCCCATTATCTGGGTTTTTAACGCATTTTGGGATGCTCTAAACATCCCCCGCCTGGTTACCGTGATGGGGGAAATCGCAGCAAAAGCTGGCGATGCCCCATAGAAGCTGACTCCCGCCGCCCCGCACTGACCCCCCCTCACCTGTGTCCGCCCAGACCTGTGACCTCCTCCTCCCTGCACTGTAATCCTCTTCCGGGTGCAGGGAGGAGGAGAAGAGCCAGCCCCACGTCGCAGCAGCAGCACCAGCGCCGGGTAAGGAAGGGAGGGGGGAGCCGCCAGGACCCGCAGGGACCCACTGACTCATCGCAAAGGATAGCTCTTAATGCAGGAGATGCTCTAAACTAAAAAATGTGGTAACATCCCGCCCTAGAAGTGGTACTGTCAGGAGCAGAGCATTTAGGGGTAGATGTACTTTATGAAGCAGTGATAAGGGAGGAGAGGTGATAAAATGCCTGGTACTTTATTACCGGCCAATCAGCTCCTAATTGTCCCTTTTTAAACCCAGCCTGTAACTTAACACTCAGGAGCTGATTGGCCGGTGATAAAGTACCAGGCACTGGATCACTTCTCCTCCCTTATCACTGCTTCATACATCTACACCTTAAACCAGGATAGAACTGTGCATGTTGAAGTGTGTCATTGCCTATGTACACATAAATTGCATCTTGGTGCTTAAACATATGCAATATTATGCAGAGCCCTACAATAAATACATGTCAATTATAAGACCTTTTAGATGAGCATCTCAGATTTACTATGTATTTCACCCAAATTAGCACAAGTTCAGATTTATCTTATTGGTTCTCCAAAACAAATGAGGTGACTAGCCAATAAGATGCAGTTTTGAGATCATAACCATGTAAGGGGGGTATTCAATTCCGGGTCATGACTGTCGATCTGGCCCGACAGTCGTGACCCTGGCCAGTTTTCATTTTGTTCGACCGCAGATCGCCAGGCGCGATTCAATGCCCCAATTTGTGATCGGCGAAAAGGGGGCGTGTCTGCGTAAATGGCCCTGGGTTGTCAATATTCGCCTGCGAACGCAACAATTCACGGCCGAAATCGACTAAACGGGCCCGACTGCTTTTAAAATCGGGCCCATTCTGTCGATCTGCCTATTCAATGCTTTTGGGAAAGACAGCATTGAATAGACGTTCACCGCTATTTCCCCCGTCGTAAATAGTGGCCCGGATTGAATACACCCCTTAATCCGAAACAGCACATATCTAATTAATATTTAGATAATATCTATATATAAAAGGCTAACTTCTCCTCTCCTCTATGAGTTAAAGTACTGCCACTGACCACTATAGTCCATTCGACTGACCAAAGTAAAAGCGATTTTTGCAGGGACACTGATCTTTTCAAACTTGCTGGATACGGGGAGAGGGAGCGGTGAAGAACGAGACTGGAGGTAGTTTCAGATAGGAACTGGGGATGGGGTGGACAGTTTGTGGGCTAAAAATTGTCATAGCTCAAAGTGAATGTAAAAACTGTCACAGCTCAAAGTGAATGTACATTGCAGAAGCTGTAATTTTGATGTGCTTTTAAATAGTATTGTAAATGAACTAAGAGCAAAAGTGGAGTCTTGCAACCTTGTTATGTTGCTTCCCTATAGACAAGCTTATGTGGCTTATGGGTGGACATCGTAAGCCTGGCATCAAAGAGTTGCCATGCTTCCAATATATAATCCAACTATGCAGTGGCTACTAGCCATTGTATCTGATAGTTATGGTGTGGGCATGCGCAGAAGCATTCAGTGCTACACACATGCATTACTTAGCTGAGCCGTGGACACCACTTCTAGGTTTCAGCAGGTGCATAGAACCTGTCTGCCATCAGATGGGCATCAGAAAGTGTCATACTGTGGCTGGCAACATTGAATAATTGCAGTTTGAATCAGAAACATGGATGTAGCCAGGGTTTAAAGTGGTCCTGGACAGGGGAGGGAGTTCATTTCCCTCTGCAAACTAATTACTTTCCCTCATCCATTAGGCCAAGCCAGGTTCAGTGATAAGGATTTTGGTACCGCTTGCAAACTGTAAGGGTCAGAGGTGGAGGTTGAACTAATTCTACTTTACCTTTGCAGGTAGTGGAACTCCGTTCCTCCCTGTCCCATCCCACCACTTGAACCCCTGATGGAAGCTAACCATCCTCTTAGGGCTATTTCACACACTCAGGCTTCTGCTGAAATCCCGCACGGCCAAAAGCCGTGCAAAGTAGTTGTCAATGGACACTATTGTGTCCATTCACACAGGACGGTCACGGCCCGGCCATCCGGTTGCAGCCGTATTCCACCACTGGAAGGGACGGCTGCCGGGCTGTGGCCATCCCCTCCATTCTAAACTTCTTAGTGCGGTGTGGCTTCCTGGCCGTGCGGGATTTCGCCGTCCGGCAGGAGCCGGATTGTGTGAAATAACCTTACTACTGGCAGTTATGTGGCAGAGGGAAATGAGTTCCTCTCCAGGACCACTTTAAGCCCTGGATGTAGGTGTCTGAATCAGGCCCTTTTTCTGGTATCTGTGGCTGACAATGTCAGGCAGTATGATATGTGAGTAATGATCACGAGGTAAATTCTGCATGATCTGACTCTTTCCTTATCCCCTGCTCCTATTTATAGCTCACTCAAATAGGACAAAACCTGCATAAACAATTCCCTATAAATATATAGTAACATCTTCAATGTGGGCCTGATACATGCTCTATTTCTGTGTTGGAAAATATTCTTTAGCTTTGCTAATCTATAAACTATTAATTTAATAGGGGAAATACATCTCTGAAATATTCCGTACCCACACACACAAGTGCCCTAAAGATGTGTTGTATATAACATTCATTATTTAGACAAAAAGCAGATGTACAGAAAGAAGTGGTACAAGACATGCATAACATCTTGGCCCAAAGTGATTTCTAAATGCACTGGATCACCCACAACACCATGTAGTTGCAGAGCTCTGTTGCTGAGGCAAGGAAATCTTCATCAGAAGACCAAGACCCTGGCGCCAGGACACTATCAATCAACTGACATCTGCAGCCTTTCCACATCTGGCGACACATGACTCAGTGATGGGTTTATGGGCCAAACCTGGGTGTCAACCTTTGAGGGAAGACACCAAAATGCCGGCTCCTGCTCAGTGACAGGAGCTGGGTGCTGCACTGTAACATTTCGAGCAGCACTTGGCTCCTATAACGTTGTAGGAGCCAGTACTGCAGATAGACCAGCATCTCTGGGACCTCCTGAGTGGTGAAAACAGGGGTAGGGATGTGAGACCACGCCCTTGTTCACCAATGCTCGGGTCTGGCATAAGCACAATGTACCAGCCAGCAATGCATTGCATCATTTTTTCCATTTGTCATTGGGCCTGATTCAGGGCCTCAGTATGTACAGTAGGCTGTGGTGATTTCTTTACTGTAGTGATATTATCCCTACTCCTCTACTTGGTAACACCAATAGCATTGTGGATCTTGGTGCATATGTGATATGCAGCTAAACCCTTTTAAATACTGGGCACATGTATTAAGCCTTAACAAGAGATAAATTCAAGGGTGATAAGGAGAGATAAACGTCCAGCCAATCAGCTCCTTTTTTGACTTTTTCAAACACAGCCTATAACATGGCAGTTAGCAGGTGATTGGCTGGACGATTATCTCTCCTTATAACACTTGCATTTATCTCTTGTTAAGGCTTAATACTGTACATCTGCCCTATTGCATTTTCAGAGGCTTGGCTGTATATTTAAGCTTCTTGCATCCCACACATTTGTGTGTTTCTGATGGAGTATGTAGTTAATTTACCTACAAAATACTGATTCGCAGAACCCCCGCAGCCAATTGCCGATGGACAAAATACCAACAGGTACAGAACACTGACAAACAAGATACCATCAATTAAAACACCGGCAGGTACAAAATACCCACGAACCACAATGCCAACAGCCGACACAAATAATAATGAATACAGTTATTCATGATTTTTTCACATGGCGAGGGAAGTGGTAATACAGGGTCCATGCCGAAATAAGAACCGTGTCGGCATTGTACCATGTTCGGCATTATGATCATGTCGGTATATTGACCATGTTGGCATACTGAGTGTTGGTATTATGTAATGTTTGGGATATTGACCATCTGTATTTACACCCTGTTGGTATAACAGTGTCAGCCAAGATTATGTCGGTATTTCAATTTTCGGTAAATCATTCTGAACCCTCTGATAGGTGTCTGGAGTTCTCATTGGAGAAGCTCAGCATAAAACAGAGCAGCAGATCAGCATACCTGTATTTAATGAGAAAGAGAATTGGCAGCTATACATAAGTATATACTGTACTTAAAATTACAGTAAGTTACAAAGTATATGTACCACATTTCCTTCATGCTAAGTAAAAATGCTGGTACTCACTGCCGCTAAATACTGGCACAAAAAAGGCACTTAGTCTGCTCCTTCTGCATACCTGCCTGCCTTTTGCATTTGATAAGAGTCCCTGACCACTGAATGGCATAGCTTATTGGATGGGGCCATGTCATAATTGGAATGTGCATGTCCTGTGGCCAGCATTGAAGTTGATTTGAACTTTGAAGTAGAATTTATTTTCATCCCATGAAACTTGTTGATCCAGGTGGATTAGGAGACTGAATATTGTCAGTGGCAACAAACAGAAACAGCAAGAAATCACTGTAAAGGTAAATCTGCAGTGAGAGGACTGCTGGGGAAACCATGGAACGGTGTAATGCACTAGGCGGGTCTTATGTCTAACATCCAATCCCATAGAGCACTGCTGGGGAAACCACAGAACGGTGTAATGTACTAGGCGGGTCTTATGTCTAACATCCAATCACATAGAGGACTGCTGGGGAAACCATAGAATGGTGTAATGCACTAGGCGGGTCTTATGTTTAAAGTCCAATCAAATAGAGGACTGCTGCGGAAACCATGGAACTGTGTTATGCACTAGGCGTGTCTTATGTCTAATATCCAATCACATAGAGGACTGCTGCTGAAACCATGGAACTGTGTTATGCACTAAGCGTGTCATGTCTAATGTCCAATCACATAGAGGACTGCTGCGGAAACCATGGAACTGTGTTATGCACTAGGCGTGTCTTATGTCTAATATCCAATCACATAGAGGACTGCTGGGGAAACCATGGAACTGTGTAATGCACTAGGCGTGTCATGTCTAATGTCCAATCACATAGAGGACTGCTGGGGAAACCGTGGAATGGTGTAATGCACTAGGCGTGGCTTATGTCTTTTTGACACATTTCCCCCATACATAAGAAAGCACAAATGAAAGAATGGAGGAGTGTTTTCTGTTATTTGTAATTACTTATAATTTCTAATTTGAAATAATCAGTGGAGATCATTAAAAGTTGGCATCACAGATCTCCAAAGTGAAATGTATGATGTTGGAATTTTAGTAAGATATATCACTTATGTAATCATATCTATTCCATTCTAGGAAAGGTTATATCAGTAAAATGTTTTCTACCACACAAAAATGTAATGAATGTTTCCCATTATATCCCACAGACATAATGGAGGGAAATTGCATTTGTTTTATTATATTACGTCCATGGAAACATTTGAATGGATATTGTAAGTGGTCACATTCTAATAAAGAATGAGACATACAGTATTGCTTCTTATGCTATAACCTATGATGAGGAGAAGCAGTACATCCTATACTACATCTCAGGGCTGTTTCTAGACTATTTGGCTCCCAGTGCGAACAATTAAAAATGCTACATTAAGACTACTTTACACCCCAGTTTTGTTCTGCATTCCTAGACATTGGCCACCACAGGAAAAAAGAATTCTGATTCATGCCCCTTACATTATTTGTAATTTTTTTCATAAAAATACCATTAATACATTATGTGCGCTCCAGAAGAAGCGGTGTCGCCACTCAAAAGGGGGGGGGGGGGTGTTCTTAAGTGTAGTGTACCACACCATATACACCTTATACAAATTATGCACCATAGTAGGATCCCTTATTCTATCTAGTACTAGTGCACCTTACACATTATTCCACACGGATTGAGCCAAAAGTCACATTATGCCACACGGAATGAGCCGAAATTCACATGCCACACAGAGTGAGCCAAAAATCACATTATGCCACACAGAATGACACAAAACATTCTTATGGAATGAGCTAAAAATCATGTTATGCCACACAGAATGAGCCAAAAATTTGCATTATGCCACACATTATGAGCCAAAAATCACGTTATGCTACACAGTATGAGCCAAAAATCACATTTTGCCACACAGTGTGAGTCAAAATTCAGGGACAGAAAGAGTGACAGCAGGGACAGAGAGCTACAGCAGGGACATAGGGAGAATGACAGCAGGGACAATGAGAGCAACAGCCGGGACAAAGGGACAGGGAGAGTGACAGCAGGGACAGAGCAACAGGGAGAATGACAGCAGGGACAGAAAGAGTGACAGCAGGTATAACTTTGACAGTGGGGATAAAGGGAAAGGGATAGTGACAGCAGGTATAACAATGACAGTGGGGACAAAGGGACAGGGATAGTGACAGCAGACAGAGAATGAAAGCAGGGACAGAGTGACAGGGAGAGTGACAGCAGGGACAGGCAGAAGATTACCTAAGGAGGAGGTACTGGTTGGCAACAGCAGTGGTGCAGAGGATTCTCTGTTGGGCTGCAGTGGTGGTATGTAAGAGAGCCTGGATGGTGGCAGTGACTGCCTGGAGGAGGGTCTGGTTGGTGGTAGTGATGGTCCGGAGCAGGGTCTGGTTGGTGGCAGTGACTCTGGTCGGTGGCATGGTTCTGGCCGGCAGCAGTGAGGCTCTGGCTGTGAGGCCCCCCTGCGTAAAGGCCACCATGGGCTTACCACCAAAAGCATAATTCATTTGTGGTATCCTCACAGCCCAGGGGATCTTCCCGGGAAATGTGTAGTGATGCCCACCGCCAGTTTTACCTGGGCCCTTAGTGCGCCTGTTTGGGATGTGCTTTATTAGGCTTTTGAGAGATTTTTCAGCCAGTGGAGTTGGCGGCGGAGTCATTAAGTTACTGGGAAAGAGCACCATTTCTACTTTATCATCTCCCGTCAGGCTTGCAGCGCCATCCATGGCTCTCGATCTGCATCCGGTTTCCAGACCGCTGTGACCCGGGGGACAGTGGGTCATGGTTGAGCTGGCGGCCCAGCTGCAATAGCAGTGCCATTCAGTGGGTTAGGCCTTTTATTGATGACCTAGATACAGTAGGAGAAAGTTTCATCTTTGCTCCTTTGGATGGCTAGCCATGGCTATTCTATTGTTCTCAGCTGCAATACGTATTGTATTGCAGCTGAGAACAATAGAATAGCCATGGCTAGCCATGGCTAGCCATGACCAAAGGAGCAAAGATGAAACTTGCTCCTACTGTACTGTAGATCTAAAGTCTGGATACCAATTCTGGGTACACACCAGGATGGCGAAATGGCTGTCTGACTGCTCTGTGACCTATCTGACGATTGGTAAGTGTATACACACTTACCAATCATCAGCCCAATGTTATGTCAGTCAATGGCAACACCTGCAGCAAGTGTACGTGAGGTAGACAGACTGCCTGTACACAAATCACGTTGCTCAGATATATTGGTCATTGACTGTGCTGTAAGGCCAATACTATATATCTGTGACCAATGTGAATCACATATTGTTGATACCACACCAACCAATACGCCCACAATATTGTATATTGAAAGTTCAATTTAATGGCTGAAATATCAGCCAGTAATGTCGCAATCCTCCAACACCACTGACCATACTCACCTTCCATAGGGATCGCTGAACAGAGCTCCTGTAGGGCTGCCTGTCATTGGGGATTCCTACTTCTGTGACGTCCCATACTGTACGAAATCTGCTAGATCCCCTGACGCCGGCAGAGAGGGGATCATGCGAGCACCGGCGGAGAAGTGCTCCATCTGTCTGAGGCGCAGGAGCGTCTCAGTAACGATTGCGGCAGGGTACGGCAACCCTGCAGACAGGGTTAGGGGTTCGGTAGCAGGGGGCGCAGTGCGCAAGTGCGTCTCGTGCACAATAAAGGACGCTTTTGCCAGTGCTCCATGTTACATACTGGCAAATGCATCCCTTTCAAACCCCCACTATGCCTGAAGCGTGGCGAGCGTAGCGAGGGGACGGGGTACGCATCCTCCCGACTTGCCCTTACCCCACTATCCACATCGGCGTGGAGTTGATTTTTTTAAAGTGTGGCGAGCGCAGCGAGCAACCGAGTCCAAAGCGTGGCGAGCGGACGCGGATTACTTGACGTGTATTCCGCGTCCCCTCACCGAACTTCGGGCTCAGTAGCTCACTGCGCTTGCCACACTTTATAAAATCAACTCCACGCTGACTTGGATAGTGGGTGTATGAACAAGTCAGGAGGACGCGTACTGCGTCCCTGTGCGGGGCTTGCTACATTCGCAACAATTCGGGCTGGCGTGAATAGTGGGGGTGTTTCAGGAACACATTCACACCTGTCATGTCAGGCAGGTTAAAATGGCCAATGGTTCCCACACAATGTAGTAAGCGTTGACTGACTACGCTAACTTCGTAACGCTAACTGAGTACGCTAACTACGAAAGCTCCTTCTAGCCACGAACGGGCAGGAAGACGACGCTGATACTGACAGGGACGCCTGACTGACTACGCTAACTACTTAAGTGGCTGCGGGAACACACTTTATTGACTATGCTAACTACTTAAGAGAGCCGTGGGAACACTACGCTGATTCTGACAGAGACGCTGACTACGCTGGCCGTGGGAACACTACACTGATTCTGAAAGGGACGCTACGCTAACTACGTAACTGCCGCTGTGAAACTACACAAGCACCGAAATTTCTTACCAAATCTCTCACTTTATGAATCTCTCAACCTTTTAAATTTCACCCCTTCTTTCTGAAATCTTGTGCCACTAACAAATGAATGTCTAAGATTGCAAGGAACAGTCCAACAAAGCACATCTGTTTGTTTGCAGAAGTATCCGACTTGTTAAATTTCCAATACACAGTGCTCAAGCTCAATCTCTCACTTTCTGAATCTCTCATCCAATTAAATTTTCCCCTTGAAGAAGTGACTTTGTTTTGTAAAGGATTTCTTGGGCATGTCACATACAGTATGTAACTAATCCAGAATCTACTAAATCTGTGCTCCCTTTGTCACACCTTACACACCTTGGACCAGATGTACTAAGCTTGAAAAGTGAAAATGTGATAAAATGGAGAGTGAATAAACCACCAACCAATCAGTTCCTACCTGTCATTTTTCAAACACAGCCCGTAACATGGCAGTAAGGAGCTGATTGGCAGTAAGGAGCTGCTGGCAGTAAGGAGCTGATGTGCACATAAAGGTATCTTTAGGTGAATCAGGAACACCACCAAAAACAATAAGGAGCTGATGTGCACATAAAGGTATCTTTAGGTGAATCAGGAACACCACCTAAATCAGTAAGGAGCCAAAATGCACATAAAGGTCTCTTTAGCTGAATCAGGAACATCACGTGTGAAAAAAATAAGGATGACCTGCATCTTAGAACCTCTAGATCAGTGGTTCCCAACCTGGGGTACTAGTACCCCTGGGGGTAATCTGCAGACCAGTTGGGGGTACTTGAAAATAATATTGGTAATGGCGGACGATGAAAAGGTCTTTTGATGGCTGAAGAAGACCCATTGCCATGGAGACAAACCATGTTGTGTCATATGCCTGACCAGCAATCCACTGGGAGCTTCCCATGCTGCCCTCAGACATCAGCAGTCATCTGCCCAGCACTGACAAAGGTGGAGGAAGCAGCGGCATTAATCCTACCGGTGTTAGCGGGAATCCTGGAGATAATACACAACCAGTGTCTAGACACAGAAGGGCATGATTCCTTGCTCTATACTACTCCTCCGCTCCTCCTTAATATAAGGACATGCATAAGGATCCGCATACCGCTAAGTACTGTCCATATTTCAAAATGAGAGGAGGGGGTACTTATCAATGAAAAGCCTAATCAAGGGGTACGGGAGAGAAAAAAGGTTGGGAACCACTGGTCTAGATCAAAGCTGAACCCAATAGATGCGTACCGCACTCACACTGCCATACGCTGGACTCCTCATATAAAGGTATCTTTTATGGTCCCATGGGGTATAATTCTAGCTCTGCTTTGCTTTGGATAGGGTAGTACATAACACATGGACTGGAATATTATCAAAAAGAATTCACTTGAAAAAACGGACCATGGCCATATTCCTCTCCACCAACGCATTTCGATAGCGTGCTGATATCTTTTTCAAGGCTCTTGTGTGTGTTTGTGTGTCTGTGTGTGTATGTGGTTTTTCATACAACAGGACTAATAAAGCATAGATCAAACTAACGATTGCAGCATCTTTGTAATTGCTTTAAATGTCACCAAACGCATGTGTTTATATTGGAAATATCTGCAATTAGGGCTGTTTTAGTTGCTCTCGCTGACTGTTCATGCATCAGATGTCCGCTGGTGCTGCAATTGGGACCTATTGATAAATGGCTTGCAAAGAGACTGTTTAAATACACTTGTCTTAATGTAAGGTGCTCATCTCAATTCAGGGAAAGCTGGCAGAGAGCAGAGGAAGATGTCATTCTACAGAACAGAGATGTAAAAGGAAGCAATTAGTGGTGCAGGAATGTCATTCACTGAATGGAAGGCAGATCCTAATGACAGCATTAGAAAAGAGCATAAATACTGGGAAGTCAAATGTAAATCTAGAACAAGCCAGCTAGAAGGAAACACACGTTTAGAAATAGATGGCTATAAAACATATTTAAGTATATTTGCTTTAAGCAAGCTGGAAGACAATGTGGCCGCTTCAGTGAATAGTAACAGCGCTGTCATACATTAGACCCGGGCTGTTGCAGTGAAGCAATAAATGCAGTGTTTTATCCATTACCGGCTGAGCAAGGGATGATCCTCTCTCCAACAGTGAAGCATTGCTGGATGATATTGCAGTAGACATGACATGTGCTAGATCAGGGGTGGCCAACCGGTTAGAGGTAAAGAGCCGAAAAATATCGGTAGTCAAGCTAAAGAGCCGACATCATGCGCGCGCCGAAGGCGCATGCGCCAAAAAAAGGGCCGTAGTCTATTTTGACCCCTTGGGTGGGTGTGATACAAATATGCTTCCAATAGTGCAGTGCCATATATACATATGCCCCCAATAGTGCCAGATACACATATGCCCCCACGGTGCCAGGTATGCACCACATGGTGCCGGGTATGCCCCCACAGTCCCAAAAAGCTGGTATGCCCCCACAGTGCCACAAACTGCTATGCCCCCACAGTGCTACAAACTGCAATGCCCCCACAGTGCAAATTTCCCAGCAGCAGCACTCACCATTGTTGCTGCTGCTGCCAGGTGGGGAGAGGACAGTCTGGTGTCCCCCTGCAGTCCTCCTACAGTAAGGGGTAGGAGAGATGCGCGATGCGCGCTCTCCTCCCCTCAGAAGGAGAAGGGATTCAGGGAACCGGCAGCAGGGGGGACTGGGACAGACGGTGGGCGGCGGGCAGCAGTGGGAGCAGGAGCCGCACTTTACAAGGGGGAGAGCCGCATGAGGCTCAAGAGCCACAGGTTGGCCACCACTGTGCTAGATGAACCAGAAGCCTTTCTCTGTAGATGTACTGTACGCTACGAGTCATGTGCACAACAAGTAGAAAGAGTTAAGGCCAGATGTACTAAGCCTTGAAAAGTGATAAAAAGGAGAGTGATAAGCCACCAACCAATCAGCTCCTACCCGTCATTTTTCAAACACAGCCTGTGATATAGCAGTTTGCAGCTGATTGGCTGGTGGTTTATCACTCTTCATTTTATCACGTTTAAAGCTTAGTACATCTGGCCCTTACTGGTTTCAATTTGACAGTGGTGAATTTTTACTTAAAGTCATTTCGAAAGGGCAAATGGAATGTACAGTTATGTGCAGATCTAATTCATGTTTAAGATGGTTTTTGTACATGTCCTAAAGTGCCACGTCTTATATAGGGCCGGATTCAATTAACCATGATGCTTATCGTTTTCTTGTAGCCACGGACTTTAACACAAAGAGCAATTAAATTGTAAGCCCATGGTTCACAGTGTTATTAACCTATAGATTTTGGATCAAGTGCCCTAGAGCTGTGACTTAAGCAAGCTCATTGGGGCTGCAGTTAGGGCAGGAATCCCTATTTACCATGCATGGCTATCTGATCGGCCCCCAGAAGGGTGTAAACAGAAATACCGGTTGTAGCTTGGGGGCTTACGGGGGGAAGGCACTGACCACCCCGGAAGATTTCTGGCCTGTGCTCCCAGGGAATCACCAGCTGTGTGATCAGCTCAGCGTTTTAGTAAAGAAGAGAAAGAAAAAGTAGTCATGGCGGATGCACACCACATGTATTTAGTAATTATTGGGTCTTGATGAGTATTGATTACAACTTTTTGTATCTTATGTGGGGAATCCTTTTAATCTTTATTATGAGCTGGATTCAGGATATACCCACAGTAGTTAGGCGAAATACAAGAGGTTAAAATTGCTTACATACAACAAATACAAACATTTGGTGAAAAAGATCAGAATAAGTGTATAGTATTAAAATATAGGTAGACCGGATCTGTATGGTGTGGAGCCTGTCTTTTTGAGCTTGGGATTTCTATCCCCTGATACACTCACTAATGCGATGTAACCCCTTGTGGGTGTCAATAATTTGTATATTGCCTATACTGGCACATCAAAATATAGGAGTTTTAGTATCAGTACTGGACCTTCGTTGGCCCTTGTTGTTAGGTGGTAATTTACGTTCTGTGCAAAACCTGTAACATATAGTCAACACCTCAGATGCAGATGAACTCTCTTGCGTGAGATTTGGTGTTTGACTTTACATATTTGGTGGATGCTGCTATATTTTATTTTATTGTGGAGAGGTAGTGCTCTCTATAGCAATTTTTGCTTTATTGTAATTAAAAACAGGTTTGATTTTTTAACAAACTAAAAAGTATCTGAGTGTATTATATCACTACAGTATCTTTAATTAGTTTGTTTGTACCAGAATATATTGCACTATAATGTGGCCAACTAGAAAGCCCAGTAATCGCTTTTCCAGACTCCTATTGCTCAGGGGCGGGCTTAACTGTGTAATGGTCTATGCTGATTCGTGGGTGTCGTAAGGGGCTGGGAATAAGCATTAGTGATCCTCTGCATTTTTGAGAATAGTAATCCCACCCTTGCACTCTCCCCGGCACTCATTTACAAACGCCCTGGGAGGTGGGTTTAAAAAACATTAACCCGCCACTGAAGGAGTTAAACTAAAACAATTCTTATTTCATCATGCGTGAATTGGAAATATTTTGCAGTGATGTACAAAATGAGGAGGTTGCAGTACAGAAGAGGAGATGTTCGGGAAAAATATTAGATCTGAATCCATCAGAATTAGGTAAAAGTTTGCACAGGGTAGGACTAATAATAAGAGGAGAAAATGGGCCTTATTCTAGTTCACTCTTTCTGACAAAATCCTTCTTAGATCATGGACAAAACCATGTGCACTGCAGGTGGGGCAGATATAAAATGTGCAGACAAAATTAGATTTGGGTGAGTTATTTTATTTCTGTGCAGGGAAAATACTGACTGCTTTATTTTTACACTGCTATATAGATCTCACTTTGAAGTAAAACCCCACCCAAATCTAATTCTCTCTGCAGAAGTAACATCTGCCCCACCTGCAGCGCACATGTCCATCTAAGAAGGAATTTGTCAGAAAGAGTGAACTAGAATAACCCCCCTATATGAGTAAAGGGGTAGCACAAACAGAGTGAAGATGGTATAAAAGCAAATTGTGAGAAACTAGTCACGAAAGTATAAGAGAGCCAAATATGGATAAAACAGATCATGAATCATCCAAACATAAATTAAATAAGGTAGAAAGCTTGCCCCTATAAAAGCTGTATACACTCTAGACTCATACATAATATTTTCCCCTTTCTTTATGAATATAACGATCTCACCTACAAAAATCAAAACAGCAGTGTTAAAAATGGTGGCAACAATAGATTCATTAACCTAAAATTTAAATTTTTGGCATTCATTAATCATTATAGTGCAGTCCTCCTTGTAAAGAAAAATATATGGAAAAAGAGGGAGCAATTTTTGTATTATTTATTACCAGTTATTTCTATACAGATGGCGTGGAGCCGCTCTCATTGCACCCGCCAGCGCAACATATCTCCAGTGCTGGCGCGGGTGCGTGGCCCGCGGATGGGTACGCGCGACCGTCTCATGCGCTTGCACGTCCCATTGCAGAAAATGGGGTGGTGCAGGACGACGAATGGTGCATGGCGCACCAGGAGCTGCTCTAATGAAGTGCATAAAGTGCATATTCCTCAGCACTTTACAGAAAATATTTTGAACATTCATATCAGTCTCTGCTCCAGTGGAGCTTGCAATCTATGGGCCTGATCAGGCAGGGCCAAATTCAGCCCTGTTTCCGATGGTGCAGACCCCACTTTGCAAATGCCTTCATCGAGTATCACATTTGCCGAGGCGGTCGTTTTGTTGAGGGAGGGAACCGGTGAACCCCACGCAATCACAGGGAGAATATCCAAACTCCACAGAGTTAGAGCCATGGTGGGAATCAAACCCATGACCTCAGTGCTGTGAGGCATTAAAGCCAACCACTACACCGTCTGTGCTGCCTAAAGATTAATTAACATAACGCATTATAAGGTAATCCTTCTTGTGATGCAAATTCGAAAATAAAAATGGAATTAGAAAGAGGCAGCAATGTGTAAATAAAATATAACAATGAGGAGGAATCTGTGAAGGGTTAATTGTACTTGAAAGAGATCAAAACGTGTTTTGAAATCTTGTAGGACACAAGTAATTTGGGCTGCTTAATATTAACTTAGAATTAATGATAATGTCACACTAGCAATTAAAACGCTACATTTTAAGAGGACAGCTTAATTGCTCAAACACTGACATATAGAAATCAATAGACTTGAACCTGCTGACTATGCCCTCTGTAGTCACCAGCGAGGATACCACGTATTGGTGCTTTACCAATTAAACGCTGCGCTTGAAAGCTGATTTTTATTTTTAAATGTGCGTGTGGCATTACCTTCATTTACCATAATGTATTATTGTTATCTATGTTAAAGTCTGCCTGTCCCCGTACTTATAGATGCCCGCCTACAAATGTTACAAGTGAGATTATAATGCGAGGGGCCCGGGACTGATCTGTAGTCCACCCACCACTATTGGTCAAAAGGTCGATAGGCACAAAAGGTCTACAGTCAATTGGTTGACAGGGTCCAAAGGTCGATAGTCAAAAGGTTGATGGGGTCAAAAGGTCGACGGGGCGAAAAGGTCAACATTGTCAAAAGTTCAATGGGTAATTGTCAAAAGTTCGATGTGGAAAAGATCGACTTGAAAAGGTTGACATGAATGGTTTTATCAATTCTTTAGCCGACATGTGCCGCCAGGCGGTATTTTATACCCTACCATCCACTACGGTGTGAAGGCAGAACATAATAGTGTGCCGAGTGTAGTGAGCCATGCAAGAGGACGCGGTACAATTAGGCAATGCCCATGTCGACCTAAATTTGGGCCGTGACTTTTGAGGGGGTGTGGCACTTTTTTGTGCATTGATAAATACTTCCACCCCATTGGTGCCAGGTGGAGAGCATGATAGACATGTTCAGTGAACCATAAAGACTTCAGAAAGTTAATGAATATTAGATACTGTAGCTCTCCAATAAGCCAGTATTAATCAAATTATGCATTCCTCAAATTGAAATATGTATGTTTCCTTATAAATCTGGATTAAAGTCATTATTATCTCCAGGGACGACTTTCGCTCTCCATTTGCAAAACATTTCCACCTGCATCACAGAAGCCGCCTGGAAGTATTTAGCAGAACATCAAATAAAACGTGTAGGAAGGCGTGTCTAAGCTAATGAGCTCAAATCTTCTGATGCCTGAACGCCCTGAACGGCCTCCAGAACTGAATTCAATATCCAGTATTGAAGCAGATGAAAGCCGAGCACTAGCGGTAGCTAATAGGAAGCACACGTAATTAAACAAGAGTTTCTTTTCATCTCCCCCACTTAATTTCCCAATCAACCACCCCCCTTCCCATACAAACACATACATTTCTCCTTTTCTCTTTCCAGGACAATTAGCAAAGTGTTTGGTCTTTGGTTTGAATGAATAATTAATTAATATTCTTTGTTAATGATTTATGTGCCATATGCCACTAGTACAGGATGTATGAGCAACATCCAGCCACCTTCATTCAAAGAATACAAGGGGATAATGGTATGAGAGGTGAGGTGCTGTTGAGAGGATAAAGAATGACTGACTTTTATCCCCAGCTTGATTTGTATTCTGCCTAGCTACAGCCTCATTGCACAGATCACAGCTTAGCAGACAAGCAGCCATGTTTCTTGTTTTCCATGCAATTGTTCACCAAGTCATAGATAATGGACTTGGGCGATCTGAGATGATTGCAGACAAAATAGATCAGCGATGATTAGCCATTAGAGCATATTACTGTACGGCCAAACAATTTAGAGAAATAGGAAAATGGCTGCAATGAGCCTTAAAATAACTTAATTAAGAATATTGCAGCTTTGGAAATATCACCGTTTCTGTTCTTTTTAAATTATGAATCATCATCCCTAGTTTATATTTGTCTCCGTGCAGCAGGTACTTAACGAATGTCGCATCAATAAATTCCTCTATGTCAAAAATTGTGTGGATAATGGGTATTTAAATGCTTAGCATTTCCCAGACTATGGGTGAAATTTAATAGGATGAGAGATTTGGTAAGAAATTTCCAGTTTTTTAAAGCGGCAATCATTTACACTTCAAAATCAAACTGGCATTGCAATGTAAATGATTGCCGCTTTAAAGAAACTGGAGATTTCGTACCAAATCTCTCACTTTCTTAATCTCTTTTATCCTATTACATTCCCCCGTCTATGTTTACATTCCTTTAACAATCCTAGTTTTAAGGATACCCATCTTTGGACACAGGGACCTGAATTCACAATGAATGTATTTACAGCAGTGAATTTGTATGCAACTTATACCCTTTTCATATAGCCAAAAAACCCAGGTTGGGTCGAGGTGCGGTGTGAAAGCACTAAACCTTGTAACACTGGGCCTTATTCTGATCGGTGCGGATATTCCCGCATGCGGACGGACCGCCGATGTTGATCGTCTGCGCATGTGCAGAGGTCACTCTGCGCATGTGCAGGCGATTTCGCCGCACGGATTCTTTATACGCCGCACAGGGGGCGTAGAGGGGCGTGAGGGGCTACTTAGCCTCATTACCCTATGCATACGCCCCGCGTTTCATGGGCGTTCCCATGCAAACGCGGGGCGTATGCATGGTAATGAGGCCGTGACGCGTGGGTACGGGGCGGGCATCTGACATCGCCGGATGTCAGCTGCCCGCCCCCATACATGATTTCACACGGACAAGTGTCCGTGTGGTCTTGTGTTGCGGGACCTGGTGGAGCGTGCGGCCCTGCATTCGATGTTCGGCGACCATCGAATGCAGGGGCTGCTCCCAAGACGGAGGAGGCGTATCCCCGTCCAATTTCATGCGGATCGCCACATATCCGCGTACGGATGGCAGGTGGTGATCCGTATGCAAGGCGGGTATTCGCCTGCACAGTTGCGGCCGCATATTCTGATCGGGCCGCACCGATCAGAATAAGGGCCACAGACATTTCGAGACGGGTTTTAAGAAGGGTTAAAGGTGAAAGGTTTAATGTGATTGCGCCGGACCCGGGTCCATTCCAGGATCGCGATCCCGGGTTCAACCAGTGTTTGCAATGTGAAAGGGGTATAATGGGCCTAATTCAACTTGAGTTGTAATTTTGCAAAGTTAAGCTGCACAGTTATAGGTTGCCCCAACCGCCAGGTCACAATCCCCCGTGGTGTGCCCGCAAAATATTGACAATGACAATTGGGTGGAAGTTTTGAAATGTAGTTAGTTGGACAAAAATGTTCCAGTGTAAAGGAACACGACCATACATAACCACTAAAATGTGGAGGCCTATTTATAAACTGATAAAAAATGACTTCCTCAAATGTTACTGACAGACACATTTTTAGGATCTCCTAATGAGATATTTTAAAGGCTAAAAGAATAACATTGCAGTCATTTGAGCTGCTGTGACATAGAGCGTGCCTCAATCAAAACATTTCTGCAGAACAAGTTCAAATGTCTGTCATTTATCAGCTAATGTATGTCATGTTTTAGAGAATGACTTCCCTCCTGGAATGAGAGTCTACTACAGTAGAGATATAGAAAGCATGATGGACATCTTTAAATAAAAAGAAATATTGAAGTTAGAGAACGCTATCCAGCTCTGCAATATAGACTTTGATATATCTAAATGTAAAATAATGGCTTGATTTGTAAGCTAAGTAATTATCTTTGGGTCGTAAGGTGGATTTACTAGAAATCCTTAAATTAGTTGATAACTTTATGGACAAATGTTACAGAGTGAGTTGCAAATTCTTTGACAGAGCCAGAAAAATATTTAGCATGTTCACAGCTTGGACTCTGCTGCTAAAATGAAATGATATGACAAGCCGTCCCATTGCAAATACATGTTCATTAAAACAGTGGCGCGTGCCAGGATCTGTCACTGAAGCCAAATTTTAGAGGTTCCCAATGTGCTAGGAAATAGTTAACATCAGAGGTTTCATGGAGACTCAATGTTATTCTGGGGCCAAGTGCCTGGTGCTACAGCTGGGTAAGCATTTGTAAATGCCAGCAATTCACTGTAGTATGAAGCATTTATTAAAATATCTATTGTTGGCTTGTTACTGTTGTGTACTTTCTTGATGAGCACATTTCCGTAACATCTCTCCTGTGAATAAAGTAAAATGGTTTAGATATGTAGGCACATTTTGGCAAAGATACTATAGAGTGTGGTTTGCCAAATGGCATTGTATGGTTGATGTCATAGCATTAGGACCGTGGCCCTTATTCTGATTGAGTCAGATGGCTGCGTGTTCGGTCGGACGGCCGATGTATTGTGTTTGCGCATGTGCAGAGGCGTTTTTGCACATGTGTGAACGCTGCGCACGTCCAAATATGGCGTGAATTCCATACAGAAAATGATCGGTCGGAACAATCCAAGCAGGGGGTGGAGAGGGGTGTGAAGGGCTGTTTGGGCTCATTACCATATGCGTACGCCCCTCGTTTCATAGGCGTTCCCATGAAAACACTGGGCGTACGTATGGTAATCCGGCCGAGACGAATGTGTGGGGGGCGGACAGCTGACATAGCCGGATGCCAGCTGCCCGTCCATATCCCTGCTTTCGCACAAACAAATGTCCGAGTGGTCTAGAACACTAGGAGCTGTCTGACCGCTCGGTCCATCATTCGATGGTTGGTGACCATCGGAGGATGGGGGAGGTTCCCACAGATGGGGGAATTGTTCACATGAAACATCCACTTGTGGTCTGTTCACTCGGCATCTTCCGCATTCGGACAGTGTGAGCGATCCATACGGTAGGCGGGGTTAAGAACTCTCGGTGGCCGTCCGAAAATATGCATCCGTCCGAGTACAGATCACACTAAGGAGTAACTTTACTAATGCTTCTAATGAATGAAAATAAATAATAAATAAATGAAAATAGGTGAGGTTGCACATAGCAACTGATCCAAATCTGCCTTTCATTTTCTAGGAGACAATAGAGAAATGATAGACAGATTTGACCGTTTACCCCTATATCTTCTTTTATGTTTAACAAACATTTTTACAAGTAGTCCTTTGGTCAGCTGATTTGGTACAGGTTGAGTATCCCTTCTCCAAAATGATTGGTACCAGAAGAATTTTGGATAACGGAAACAAGGTTTCCCAACATGAAACAAAGTTTGTGTACAATCTCAGGCACTGAATTTAAATGCCAAGCAATCATTGTCTTGCACATATTTAGTGCCAGTTACATCTCATGTCCTCAACAGTGCTGTTCGTAAAGAAGCTTGCAAATTGCCAAGGATACTAATCAGTTCTGTCCTTATTGTTTTAATTCATACCCCTTTTACAAGTGTAAAAGGGGACAAACGCCAAGCATTTTGTTGTAAAAGTGGTATTAGTGACTTGAGTGTCGATTTATCAATTGCTAAAAAATCCTATTGCCGGCATTACTAAAACACATTGCAGGCCTGGGTGCTAGTAGGGAGCATGGCCAAACAAAGGTGTGTGGCGAAGCAAGTTGGTATGAGCACACCCACTCAGAATTTCTATAAATACTGTGCACACTGCCGTAAAGTGGCAGCAAACTCCATTAAGTGGGGCCAATCCTCTCACTCTAAAGCTTGCCTGGCAAGCTTGGGCCCTAGCTGAAATATCAAGTCAAAATGTCTAAAATATAAATAATATTAGTTAATCCTCCGATGACCTGTTCCAACTCCAGATCAAAGATAAACAATTTCTAAAAATAAGATGAAAATGCACTTGCAAAGTAGTATGTACAGCTTCTTATTAAACATACTGTATAAAAGCACTATAAAGCAATAGCGTACAATATCATTTTTTAATCAAAAAGGGGAGGATTTGCCAATTAAAATATACAAACACAAGTAAAAAAAACAATATAAGCTTATATGAATCATCTTCAAAATTGCTTTCCTATATCACATTTTTTAAGTTAGAAAGATGTAGCCAGAAATGATAATATTCTTGATATTCAAAACAAATGTAACCATAGTAAAAAATAAAGTCACTCTAGATTATTAGGTACAGATGGTATAACACACATTTACTAATGGCCATTGTTAAGGAGATGGATTGATTGTAAGGGGATGACTTGAGAACCGAATTTTAGATTGCTAATTGCAGAGTTTGTTGGAATCACAGTAGGGAGTGAAACTCTGGCCTGTAATTAAATAAATGAGTTGAACAAAGGCCCAATTTTGCATTTTCTGAGTTGCTGGGATCACTCCAATTATTTTTGTTTTTCTGAAGCTCAATATCTCTCATATGCACAATTTATAATTCTATTTGTATAGATATTTCATAGCACATCCTGTTCTTAGATTTATAATATTACTGGTTTCTTACTGCGCTTTACAGAAAAATAGACTCTATGTGCTAAGAACAATGGGGTTTATGTGGGTCTATGTGCTAAGAACAATGGGGTTTATGTGGGTCTATGTGCTAAGAACAATGGGGTCTATGTGCTAAGAACAAAGGGGTGTTGCTATAGGCGACCAATCATATTCTATTATCATCTAAATAAATAAGAAGTGGATTCTGATTGGTTGCTATGGGCAACAGCCTATCTTCAATAGAACTCCCATCTTAGTAAATAAACCCCAATGTATGTTTTAAAATGCTAATTTGTTTTCCAAAAAATGCTCAATAATACATTATAGAAAAACTGTAAGACCAAATTGTTCATGGCACATCCCAATACGGCAGAGATATTTTTCTTCTTTTGAATAGTTTTTGGACTTTTTCGTACTTTTAAATTCCTGTAGACTGGAAACGGAAAAGTGTACGAAGCGCAGTGGTCCGTAGCATGGCGAGCAATGCAATCCATGTGACAATAGACGCAATACTTAATGGTGTCCACGTGCTCAGCTATCGACATTGACACAAAAAAAGTGAAAACTCATATTGGCTTATCCATGTGTTGACTACTCCATGTTCGCCTTTTGCGTGTGTCGACCCGTTGTCACTGTCAACCTTGTGCAATCCAACCTTTTGTCCATGTCAACCGTTTGTCACCGTGGACCTTGTGTATTTTGACCTTTTGGTCTCGGCCTATTGACTATCTAGACACTGTTGTCCCTTTAATCCGGAACCCTGTTCTACTATCTCCTCCGAGCCACACTCGCTGGACTCTTGTAATGAGCTGCATCCTCTTACAATTACAGAGGCAGAACGCTCATGATCACAGCCCTTCGTGTGGTGACTGCATGGGAAGGCGACCTAAGATCATACTCAAGGGTGGTTTTGCTGAATTTTTGCAACACAAATCAAATTGCCTGTTCTCAGGCTAAACGTAAATTTGCATTACTGTCTACACAATTGTGCTACTGTGTACAGTAGTTGTGTGTGCTTGAAGTGGGGAATCCATGTCCAATGGGCTTGAGGACGTGGTGCTGCTAATATATCAATGTGGCTCCACCCTCATTTGTTCCTTTTGCAGCATTTTACAGTGGGATTAGGAGCTACTTGTCATAGTGCTCACACCCAAACTGTTCAAACCCATGAATCCTGGTATTTTGCCACCGGGCACAACTAAGTTGGTGAGATTCATTGTACAATGTGTCATTGAACCACAGGGCTGAATTTGGGTGTGAGCCAACTCCAACAGAGAGAGCCCCCTAAAGTCGAGCCTTTCCCAGATGTTCTGGGACAGTTGGCAAGTTTGACCCCCCATGCCCAGACAAGTTTTCACTTTCTGGAACTGTATTATGTAAATTAGATTCATAGGGGACAATTTTCTATTGTGGGAGTTGTATTGAAGAGGGCATGATGCCCATAGCAACCATCAAATTCTACTTCTGGGGGTCTGGTTCAGTGCAGCTGGGTGTCCTGGAATAAGATCTGGGGGTGCCATGCCTACAAGGGGTCCAGATGTAACATGTGCAGAGAGAGTTAGATTTGGGTGGGGTTTTACTTCAAAATGAAATCGTATTGCAGTGTAAAAATAAAGCAGCCAGTATTTGCCCTGCACAGAAAGAATATAACTCACCCAAAATAGAAATCTCTCTGCACGAGTTACATCTGCCCCACCTGCAGTGCACATGGTTCTTCCATTTGAGAAGGAATTTGCCTTTGCGAGTGAACCAGAATAACCCACCATGTACAGTGGCAAAGGATTTTCCATTGTGTACAACATTGATGCTGCGTACCTCCCAACGTTGCTTGTCAAGATTTTAATCCTAGTGCTAGGATTCTGCAAATGTAGCTTCATGTTGAAGTAAATATACTGTACATAGTTACATAGTAGGTAAGGCTGAAAAAAGACTTGCGTCCATCTAGTTCAACCTGGTATAGATATTCATTGCTGATTTGAAGGTATTATTTGCGCAATATTGGGAACTTGGTTGATGATTGATTCTGTTTTTATTGCAGCATCCTGGCTACAGCTGGGACCCACTTTAATACTCATGTGGACCTGCGGACCTTGCGGGCAGTGCGTGTCCTCAGACCACTAAAGCTGGTCTCCGGAATTCCAAGTACGTTACGCCGATATTATATTTTTTTCTGACATAATTTAGTATTCAAGAATAATTGTATAATAAATATTATAACTTAACAGAAACTAGCAACTAATTAATTAATTTGACTAAAGTATAGTCTAAAAAATGATACCAAATAGATGTTCGGCCATTAAGTTGACCCTTTTAAGGTCGACATGCATTGGGTTGACCACTGAAGGTATACAGGCTTTAGGTCAGCACCTGAAATAGGTCGACATGGGTAAATTTGACAGGGTTAAAAGGTTGGCACCTGCATCAGGTCAACAATTGGAATGTCGATAGTTAAAAGGTCAACATGAGTGTTTCACTTTTTATTAGCCGACATGTGCCGACAGGCAGTATTTAATGCACTATCATCCGCTTTAGCGTGGTGGGAAAACAATTCCCATTATCAATTACCATTCCCGAACCATGGCGAGTGCAGTAAGCCATGCGAGGGGGCGCAGTTCACTTAGACGTGTCCATGTTGACTGTGTTGACATTCGGGACTAAAAAAACATGAAAAACTTATGTTGACCTTTTGACTGTCAACCTTCCCATTGTTGACCTACTACTTGTGTCGACCTTACGACTTGTCAACCTTACCCATGTCGACCTATTTCAGGTGTTGACTTAAGGCCTGTCAACCTTCAGTGGTAGACCCAATGAATGTCGACCTAAATTCTGTTGACCCAATGACCCATACTCATAAAATATATGCGTAATTATTATTATAAATACATTATTAATAATAATAATAATAATAATAATAATAATAATAATGGCATTGCAGATTATATTAGCTTGATCTCTGGAATAATTTGATAGAAAACAATGTTTTGCCCATGGTAAGTGTGCAGGTTATACCGATAGTAGAACATGATGACTGACTGTTCTAATGACAGATGCATCTCTGCCGGGTAACTCACCAATGTCATTTCTTCCATCCTGCAGGTTTACAGATTGTCCTGAAATCTATAATGAAGGCGATGGTGCCCCTGCTTCAGATTGGATTGCTGCTTTTTTTTGCTATTCTCATGTTTGCCATTATCGGACTTGAGTTTTACAGCGGCAAACTGCACAAAGCCTGTTACAGGAATCAATCAGGTAACATCTCCGTGTCCCATGACGCTGGTGCCTTCTGTGTGTCTATGGAGTAAATTTACTAAGATAGGAGTTCTATTAAAGACGGGATGTTGCCCATAGCAAGTATTCATATTCTATCAATTATCTTCTAGAAGGTTATAAAGAAATAAGAATTAGAATCTGATTGGTTGCTATGGGCCACATCCCATCTTCAATAGAACTTCCATTTTAGTAAATTTACCCCTTTGACTTTAGACAGTAATGTTGGATACACATCTGAATGACCAATCAGCTGGTCATCTGATGGGTGACCAATCCCATCGCAACCTGATGGGTGACTGATGCAAGGACTCGGTAAGTGTGCTGCACACACAATGGCCCCTATTGTGGTCCGTTCGCTCGGACTCTTTCAAGTCCGATGTTCTGCGCATGCGCATATGCCGGGTGTGTGTGACCACAGGGAACAGAATGTTCAACATGTGCACGCACCCAAGATAGCGGGCGGGGGGGCGAAGAGGGGTGTGGGGCGGCAGGGCGGACCATTAACATATGGGAACACCCGGCAAATGGTGGGCTGGCGTACTACCATTCGCAAGGTGGGGTTCGGTAGACTCGCAAGGCTACGAATTAGCAGCCTTGCGAATCAACAAGAATAACCCCCAATATTTGCATACACACTTACCAATCCACCACCCAACATTCCTATGCTCATTACATTGTTGTTTATCAATTCACAATGAGTCATTTGACGAATTATGTGTTACGTTGCCCTGGCCTGGGTACCAGGGACAATACGGGTTCCAGACGGTGAGATGATAAGGCGTGAGCCACAGCCGGGACCGCCGGTTAGGACGGCCACAGCGGGTCCTACACTCTCTCTGTTGAGTCCCCGAGGCAGATGGCAAACCCCTGCGGAGCTAGGCTTCACCTGTGGCCGCCGCGTTCGAAAGAGCGAGTTAAGCCCGCTCCGACCCCGATGCAGCCAGGTCTTATGTGATGACAAGGGGTAAGCGATCGTCACGGGGAACACTCAAGAGGACAAGCTGACTACTGGACCTAACTGGAAACTGGCCCCTAACTGCCGGCACCAGGCCAAGACGGGGAGTGCGACCTAGTCGCAGACACCAGCGGATAGAAGGGAGTCCCCAAGAATACTCAAAAGGGACCGTGACTCCCAAAGCAGGGACCAGGAACAACGGTGACACTCCTGCCTAAACAGAACACTAATGACAGGCGGGGGCCAGGGAACACATACAGGAAGACGGGGACAAGAATATAAAAGAAGATAACCAAGGACAGGCCCGCGGAGGGGCTTAGCCACGGAGGGCCAGAGAACCGAAGGAGATAAAGACCAGAGCTCCACTGGAGCACTTACGTGACCCACGGAAGATGGAGATAGTGGGTCCACTGCAGGCTCACAGGCTGACGATGAAATACAGCAGAGGAGTCTGGCGAAGAACTGGAAACAAGGGATCCACAGGCAAACACAGCTGACAGGCTGGGAGACCAGGCAGGCTGCAATGGAGATCTGCAGCCGGGAAAACTGGGACCAAGGACCCAGGGGACCGGAGAGTGACAGCAAATAGCATAAAATGCATAAAGCTATAACCGGCGTCTGTGCCCAGCAGACGCCGGCTATTTATTCAAAGCGTTGCTGGCTGCCGGGCGGAAGCTCGGGGACGTTGCCTAGCAACGCCCCGACGCTTAGCCTCCGAGCGAGGCTTGGGACGCTGCTCGGCAGCGTCCCCCGCCGTGTCAGATGACGCTGCGTCTGCAGCGTCAGATGACGCTGTGCTCGCCGTCCGTCCGGGTGCAGGGACACCCGGACGGCGTGCAACAGTACCCCCCCCTTGAGGAAGGGTTAACAACCCTTTCCCACCAGGTTTATCGGGGAATTGCCGAAAAAAGGCCCTCCTAAGATTGGGTGAATGCAAATCTACATCGGAAACCCAGGACCTCTCTTTGGGACCAAATCCCCTCCAGTGTACCAGAAACTGCAAGGAACCTCTCACAAGTCTAGAATCGAGGATCTTTTCCACGCGGAACTCCTGTTGCCCCTGCACCATCACTGGGGCGGAGCCATTCCTCAGTCTGCGAGGAAATCTCTGTGAAAACACCACCGGCTTAAGAAGCGAAGCATGAAAGGTACTCGAAATCCTGAGGGACTTAGGTAAAGCAAGACGGAATGCTACCGGATTAACCCTCCTGACAATCCGAAAAGGCCCAATGAACCGAGGCCCTAACCTTGCTGATGGTTGGTGAAGCTTTATATTACGGGTGGATAGCCACACCCAGTCACCAACTTTGAAAGAGCAAGGCCGTCTGGATTTGTCAGAGAATACCTTCTCTCTGAAAGCAGCTTCTTTAAGGGCCAAGTGGACTTTCCTCCATACGACTTTGAGGCGAGAGGCAGCTGACGAAGAAGAGCCAGAGGCATTCGGTCCCAGAGAATTAGCCCGTGGATGGAATCCGTAGACTGCAAAAAAGGGCAACGTCTTAGAGGCCGAATGATGTGCGTTATTATACGCAAATTCGGCCAACGGCAAAAAACTAACCCAGTCATTTTGAAGTTTGGAAGCAAAAATCCTCAGATATTGTTTAAGAGACTGATTAAGGCGTTCTGTTTGTCCATTGGCCTGTGGATGGAATGCGGAAGTTTGGCTGATCTTCACCTTTAAGGCAGCACAGAACATTCTCCAAAACTGAGCCACAAACTGTGGACCCCGGTCGGACACAATATCACTGGGAAATCCGTGCAGGCGAAAAATGTGTTGAAGGAATAGCGTGGCCAACTCTTTAGCCGAGGGCAACTGCCTTAAAGCCACGAAGTGCGCCATCTTAGAAAATCTATCGATGACGACCCAAATGACTTGACAGTGTGATGAGACTGGAAGACCCACAATAAAATCCATGGCCAGATGGGACCAAGGCCTGCCTGGGACGGACAAAGGCAACAACTCTCCTAATGGTCGAGAACGTGGAACTTTATGTCGGGCACACTCAGGACAAGACAAGACAAAGTCCTTGCTGTCCCTGGCCATCCCTGGCCACCAGACCACTCGGGATAATAAAGCAAGGGTTTTATACACTCCTGGGTGACCCGAAATCTTAGTATCATGGCATTCTGCCAACACTCTGCGTCTCAATGAAGGAGGAACAAACAGTTTATTCTCCGGAGTTTGGGCTGGAGCTTGCCCTTGAGCTTGCCCGAGAAGACCCTCCAAGGTCTGGCTAACTCCGGCATGGATACAGGATGAAGGAATGATGGACCCAGACTTGATCCCACCTTCTTGTTGAGGAACAAAACATCTGGAAAGGGCATCTGCCTTAATGTTTTTTGATCCAGGGACATAAGAAATAATGAACTTAAATCTCATAAAGAAGAGTGCCCACCGGGCTTGGCGAGCATTCAGTCTTTTGGCTGATTTAATGTATTGTAGATTCTTATGATCGGTTAAGACCAGAATCTGATGAACAGCTCCTTCCAGCCACTGACGCCATTCATCAAAGGCCCACTTGATGGCAAGTAACTCCCTGTTGCCCACATCATAATTGGACTCAGCTTGAGAAAATTTTCTGGACATATATGCACAAGGGTGGAACTGTAGTGTTTCTGGATCTCTCTGCGAGAGGACCGCCCCGTCCCCTACTTCAGAGGCGTCAACTTCTACCACAAATGGTAGATCGGGGTTGGGGTGTTTAAGAACTGGAGCAGAAACGAAGGCCTGCTTCAACGTCTCAAAGGCCTGTTCTACTTGAGGACTCCACAATGATGGATCAGCCCCTTTTTTGGTCAGAGCCACCAAGGGTGCCACAATGGACGAAAAGGCGTGAATGAAACGCCTATAATAATTTGCGAACCCAAGGAACCGCTGGATAGCTTTTAAATTAGTGGGCCGAACCCAATCCACAATGGCTTGTAATTTCTTGGGGTCCATTTGGAACCCACGAGAAGAAATTATATACCCCAAAAAAGAAACCTGGGTCACCTCAAATTCGCATTTTTCAAGCTTAGCGAATAGCTGATTTTCCCGCAAACTTCTGCAAAACCTGGCGTACTTGTGTCTTATGTGAGTCCAAGTCTCGGGAAAAAATTAAAATATCGTCCAAATAGACCACTACAAATTTCCCCAAGAATTCCCGAAGGACGTCGTTGATAAAATCCTGAAAAACGGCTGGGGCATTGGAGAGGCCGAACGGCATTACCAGGTACTCATAGTGCCCCGTCTGAGTACTGAACGCCGTTTTCCACTCGTCCCCTTCCTTGATTCTAATGAGGTTATAAGCCCCCCTAAGATCGATTTTGGAAAAGATGGTAGCAGATCGAAGTTGGTCAAAAAGGACTGTAATCAAAGGAAGGGGATAGGTGTTTTTCACCGTAATCTTGTTGAGAGCACGGAAATCTATGCATGGCCGCAGGGAACCGTCTTTTTTTTCTACAAAAAAGAAACCGGCACTGAGAGGTGATTTAGAGGGCCGAATAAAACCCTTTAAAAGACTCTCTCTGATGTACTCATCCATAGCCTTAGTCTCCGGGACTGATAAGGCATAAAGCCTGCACTTGGGTAATGAAGCGTTGGGAACCAACTGGATGGCACAGTCGTATGGACGGTGTGGCGGCAAACTGTCGGCCTTGCCCTTAGAAAAAACGTCTAAAAAATCTTGGTAAGGGACAGGGACCCCTGCTAAAGAGGTGGATCTTACAGGGAGTGCAATCTGAAGGCACTGTTGCTGGCAAGTGGGACTCCAATGGGTAATTTCCCCCAGATGCCAATCAATGGTGGGATTGTGTTTTCTCAACCAGGGAAAGCCCAACACGATGGGCACAGAAGGACAAGAAGTTATCAGGAAAGTAATCTCCTCCTGGTGAAAAATACCAATGGTCAACTGCAGAGGAGGAGTCTGGAATAAAATAGCCCCATTGGAGAGCACCCCCCCATCTAAACCCCGTAGGGTAATGGGCACAGGAAGCCGAAGTTGGGGAATCCCCAAACTCTGGGCGGTGGCAGCATCCAGAAAGTTACCAGCCGCACCACTATCAATGAAAACTGACCCAGCCCAATTGCATCCTTGAAAGGATATGTAGCCAGGAACTAGTAACGAATCTAGAGAGGAAAATAGCTGAAGGCCGAAGTGAACCCTCTCTTCGTTCACTTGGCCCGGCCTTTTACTGGCCTATTGGGACAATTTTTTAGAATATGACCCTTGCACCCACAGTATAGGCAAAGTCCTGAACTCAGTCGGCGAGCTCTTTCCTCCGGGGAAATGCGAGCTGCCCCAAGTTGCATTGGCTCCTCACTTTCCTCAGGGGTTACCGATACAAAAGGAACCACCCGGGTGAGAGAGCCCCGTTCAGACCTCCGCTCACGGAGGCGACGATCAATTTTAATGGCTAATTCCATTAATTTGTCCAGAGTTTTAGGAGCGGGGTATTGAATGAGACAATCCTTAATTTCGTCAGCCAGACCACAACGAAATTGGCTGCGTAACGCGGGATCATTCCATCCGCAGTCATTTGCCCATCGGCGGAACTCAGTACAATAAGCCTCAGCTGGGTCTTTCCCTTGTTTAAGGGCCCTGAGATGAGTCTCTGCTGAGGCTTCCCGGTCGGGGTCATCATATAACAACCCAAGGGAACTGAAAAAACTGTCAAGCGAAGACAAAGCTGGGCTGTCAGAAGGCAGTCCAAAGGCCCAGGTCTGGGGGTCACCCTGCAGTAAAGATATTACTAAACCGATACGCTGGGCCTCGGACGAGAAAGAGCGCGGTTTGAGCTTAAAATACAATTTGCAGCTCTCCCTGAAGTTAAAGAAAGTTTTGCGATCCCCAGAGAACCGATCAGGAAAGTTCATCTTGGGGTCTGAACCTCCAGTTTCTGGGGGCCTCATCCTTTGCTCTTGTGAAGCCACCTTTAACGACAATTCCCGCACCATCTGGGTAAGCCCCTGGAGCTGATCCGAGAAAGTCTGGGGAGTGGTACTCATAATCCGAAATCACCCAAAAAACAACAGGAGGACTGATAAGACCAAATATAGTCTGTCTTTTAATTTTATGGCCGGTTATAATGTTACGTTGCCCTGGCCTGGGTACCAGGGACAATACGGGTTCCAGACGGTGAGATGATAAGGCGTGAGCCACAGCCGGAACCGCCGGTTAGGACGGCCACAGCGGGTCCTACACTCTCTCTGTTGAGTCCCCGAGGCAGATGGCAAACCCCTGCGGAGCTAGGCTTCACCTGTGGCCGCCGCGTTCGAAGGAGCGAGTTAAGCCCGCTCCGACCCCGATGCAGCCATGTCTTATGTGATGACAAGGGGTAAGCGATCGTCACGGGGAACACTCAAGAGGACAAGCTGACTACTGGACCTTACTGGAAACTGGCCCCTAACTGCCGGCACCAGGCCAAGACGGGGAGTGCGACCTAGTCGCAGACACCAGCGGATAGAAGGGAGTCCCCAAGAATACTCAAAAGGGACCGTGACTCCCAAAGCAGGGACCAGGAACAACGGTGACACTCCTGCCTAAACAGAACACTAATGACAGGCGGGGGCCAGGGAACACATACAGGAAGACGGGGACAAGAATATAAAAGAAGATAACCAAGGACAGGCCCGCGGAGGGGCTTAGCCACGGAGGGCCAGAGAACCGAAGGAGATAAAGACCAGAGCTCCACTGGAGCACTTACGTGACCCACGGAAGATGGAGATAGTGGGTCCACTGCAGGCTCACAGGCTGACGATGAAATACAGCAGAGGAGTCTGGCGAAGAACTGGAAACAAGGGATCCACAGGCAAACACAGCTGACAGTCTGGGAGACCAGGCAGGCTGCAATGGAGATCTGCAGCCGGGAAAACTGGGACCAAGGACCCAGGGGACCGGAGAGTGACAGCAAATAGCATAAAATGCATAAAGCTATAACCGGCGTCTGTGCCCAGCAGACGCCGGCTATTTATTCAAATCTCGCGCCGCCTGACTGACGTCAGGCGCGCGCGTTGCTGGCTGCCGGGCGGAAGCTCGGGGACGTTGCCTAGCAACGCCCCGACGCTTAGCCTCCGAGCGAGGCTTGGGACGCTGCTCGGCAGCGTCCCCCGCCGTGTCAGATGACGCTGCGTCTGCAGCGTCAGATGACGCTGTGCTCGCCGTCCGTCCGGGTGCAGGGACACCCGGACGGCGTGCAACATTATGAGCATTATTTACTATGCACTTTTTCCTTCACGTTACTTATTATACTGTATATCTGTCACTTATACAGTGTTGGTGATGCTAAAATAAGGAGCAGATATTTTGTTCCATTGATAAATCATGTGCGCATGTTAGCCCTCATTCAGATGCTTGCTGCAAAGAACCAATGTTTGGTCCTTTGCGCCTGCATCAAATCGGCACTACGCATGTGCAGTACAGGTCTTTGCCGGTGGATGCAAGATGGGATCAGACTGTTAGTGATTTTGAAAAATTCCATCCCGTGGGGGCAATGACCCCCGTCCCTCTGTTTCTGAAAATGGAGGTAATTTGCCGGCATTGACTGGGAGGGAAGAGGCCAGGAGATTTTATAGTCCCTGTGTAGCAATTAGGGTGGCCAGCTTGTGTGACACCATGAGTCAAGCATTCAGCCGATGGTGTCTGAGATGATCCTACAACGATGTTGCTTCTAATGTATGTCAGCAGCAGCTATAGAAACTCTTTCCCCACATCTGAAGGAGGACCAATGCCACTATTCCAAGAAAATCAGTTGGCTGCTTCTCCTGAATATTGGTTTTGGAGATGGAGCTCATTGTTTTGGAGATGGAGTTTGGAACCATCCATTCAAGTCATGTATGGTCGCTTTCACCTTTTTTCGATCTAATCAGTACATGACATGGATCATGGTTGGCGAGTGAAGACTGATATGGAATTATATATATTTCTATCTCCAATACCTGTATACTATTTTATATCTGTAGCATGGGAAGCCATGGACCCTCCTCATCCTTGCGGAGTTCCAAGGTGCCCAGATGGATATGAGTGCAAGGAATGGATTGGACCCAATGATGGAATTACTCAGTTTGATAACATCCTATTTGCGGTGCTGACCGTCTTCCAATGTATAACCATGGAGGGATGGACCACAGTGCTGTACACTGTAAGTACCATTAGATTTCTTTTTTTTTTTTTTTCTTTCATTTTTTTTAATATAACATTTGATTTATTCAGCGAAGAACATTTTGCAAATAACACACCTCCTACTGTGTGTCTCTATCTGGCCTCGCTAGTAGAAATGATTAAACAGACATTATTAAAAATGTCAAGTGCTCAATAGTTCCAAGCTCTTTTATCCCAAAAATATTATTGTATTCTGTGAAGCATTCGGTTTGCAAAGAAAATCCTGGTTATCATTCCCTTGTTTCTACAGCATCTTTTCTGTAAATTGCTTCTTTCATATACAGTCATTTGAATAAATGGAATAATATGAAAGATAGGCGCTGAGGTGATACACGATGTTCACAATAAGTTTAATTTTTACACATAAAAATTCACATAAAAATTCACAACAAAATTCGGAATACTTTACATAACATATAACGATTCCACACTTTTGAAAGCTTTTGGCGCACTCAATTCAGAATTAATTCTGGCACATTTAAATACAAAGGGACCTCACCCAATATTGGTGCTGCGGTGGACTTATGCCGCAATCTTCCTCCAAATAGCAACGCGTTTTGGAGATATATTTCTTCTTCATCAGGCTAGGATAAAAGATTACTTCTGGAAATCAAAAACCGGAAGTGCCGCGGAACCTGGTGGACCGCAAACCGGAAGTGACTCGGGACCCGGTGGAACGCAAAACCGGAAGCGATGGAACGGATGCCACTTCCGCCTGCGATTTGGCGTGAAATGCGCCATTTTGACACTCATAGTAAGTGGTATAAATATGGATACCTGGACAGTAATCTTTCATCCTAGCCTGATGAAGGAAAAAATATCTCCGAAACGCTTTTCTATTTGGAGGAAGATTGGAGACACACGCACTGAAAGCACGGACACTTTATCTGCACCTGCACTTTCTTGGAACCTAAGCTTCCTGCGGTGGTGCCGGGCATCACTGCTCGGCTCCTGCATTCTTTGCCTTGCGGCATAAGTCCACCGCAGCACCAATATTGGGTGAGGTCCCTTTGTATTTAAATGAGCCAGAATTAATTCTGAATTGAGTGCGCCAAAAGCTATCAAAAGTGTGGAATCGTTATATGTTATGTAAAGTATTCCGAATTTTCTTGTGAATTTTTATGTGAAATTTTATGTGTAAAAATGTAACTTATTGTGAACATCGTGTATCACCTCAGCGCCTATCTTTCATATTATTCCATTTATTTGATACCTTTTTAGGAGTAGGAGTTGGTGTTTATTCTCCTTTACATATGAAAAGGCTGCAAGAGGTTGATACTTAAAGTGCGCAACTAAAAGATTAACCCGTTTTTGTTTGTGTACATTGGATATCCAGTCATTTGGACATAACGGGCCAGATCATCCGAGTTCAACGCCAGTGCGAGATGTCGGGTAAATGCGGAATTTTTCTTAAAGGGGCAATCATTTACAAGGCAAAACAATGCAACGTAAATGATTGCCCCTTTTATAAAAATGTTTGAGTTCGGCCGGCATCCTGCACGGCCGTTAAACTCTGATGCCAGCACATCTGGCCCACCAATACTCAACAAGCTAGATGGTTCCTACTGGCCTGTGAGTGAGGTAGCATCAATATCCAATCCAGCGATAGCCCCAGGAACTATACCAGTAAGGGCCCCATCCCTTACCAGTAGCACCTACAGTATCACATTTACTAGAACAAAAGAATGTGTTAGAATATGAATAGTGAGCCACCATTTATCACTGCTGAGTCTGGGCTGGTTGCCTAGCGATTGGAAGTCTCATCTGTATGTGCTTCAGGTCCTATGGATGTACACTGTTTTTCATTACACACTCCTATGTGAGAAGTCTCTCATAGAAAGGCAATGAGGACTCCCCACCCCCCGCTGTCTCAAAACAAACTGCAGCTGACTACGAGTGTAAAAAATAAATAAATGATGGGCCCCTAGTCTCTGTAGGGCCCCTAGGCTTCAGCCTCGTCAGCCTTATGGATAAAAAGGGTCTGAATTGGATTGATGGGAGCTTTTTACTCAGTGATTTGCTGCCTTACTTGACCTTGGATCTGTTTTCTTTTGTACCTTGTAATACAATTATTTTAACTGCCTCTCCAATATTTAGTTTGCTGCATATTACACATTATCATATTGTTATTGTTATTATATTGTTCTGGTATTACTCTGGATTTGTTTTTATGCGCATACAGTTGTAGTCTGTTTCTGGTTATTAGTGTGTCCATATTATTAGGTTGCTATCTGTTGGCTCATTACTACGGTGACAACTTTTATATACTGTACTTTACTGGCATGAAGAACAGGAGGACTGTTTAGTCTTGAGGTACTGTATCATGTTATACTCACTTGAATATTCATTAGCCTTATCTGTTCTTACTATACACGCTGAATGGCCGAATCTAAGCATTGTTAAACATATAAAACATTATGGGAAATACGAGTGTAATATTGTAGGTTATAGTGTTATATTGTAGGTGAGATCAAATATTCTGCTTCTAAGAATTTTTCCTGAGCTTTTACACGATTCTTAAGAGAAAAAGGACAATTTCCTCTGGTAAGACACTTGGGAACCTCAGAAAAAGGTTTCCTTCAACTTGCAATAATGATAAGAGCTATGCAGACACCAGCTACTTATTCAAAATGACATTTGGAAACTATGCTTTGTTGCCCTATTTCTGCCCAAATCCTTGTTGGTCAAAAGAAATTGCAAGTGGTTCATAGGTACGTGATCCCCCTGTGCAGGTTTCAAGTCTCATGCTGTTTGACCAATGCTGTTTAACCCTTGCAGGACACCAGCTACTTATTCAAAGTGATGAGATCTGAAACCCATGCCCATTGTATAACCCGATTTCTGCCCAAATCCTTGTTGGTCAAAAGAAATTGCAAGCGGGTCATATGTATGTACGTGACCTCCCTTACGGGTTTTTATGTATTTCTAGGTTTTAAACCAAGAGGCCATGGGGTTATTCAGTGTTGGATTTTTTCAGACTTGGGCCTTATACTGGTCCACTCTCATAGGAAAATTCCTTCTCAAATGGACAAAACCATGTGCACTGCAGGGGGGGGGGGGGCAGTTGTAACATGTGCAGAGAGAATTATATTTGGGTGAATTATTTTGTTTCTGGGAAAATACTGACTGCTTTATTTCTACACTGCAATATAGATCTCACTTTGAAAAAAAAAACACCACCCAAATCTAACTCTCTCTACACGTTACATCTGCCCCACCTGCAGTGCACATAGTTTTGTCCATTTGAGAAGGAATTTGCCTCTGAGAGTGAACCAGAATAAGGCCCTTTGTTTAGTCAAATCTGCATCTGTAGAAAATAGTAAAAAACTGCCTAATGCGGGGTACACACCAGGACCACCCGCTCACGATGCACATCATGAGCACATCATGAACGGGTCATCAGTGTTTCTTCCGACCCGCTCATGATGATGTGGGGGGCATGACCCGCTTACGATGTGCACCGTTAGCGGGTCCAATCCGATGGCGACCCGCACCCGGGAGTATGGTTGCTCTTCAGATCCTACCTGCAGCACGTAGGATCTGAAGAACGACCGACCCGCGGGACCGCGCATCGGATCGGTATCGGTCCACACCAGGACAGAAAAGGGCCCAATCACCACACAATCTACATCCAATTGGTTGGAATTGGATCTAGATTAATGGGATTGAACCGTTGTCTATAGTGTGGCGAGCGTAGCGAGCCACCGAGCCCGAAGCGTGGCGAGCGCAGCGCGCCACGCGAGGGGACGCGGAATACATGTGAAGTAATGCGCGGGGCTCGCCACGCTTCGGGCTCCGTAAAATCAATATAAAATCAACTCCACGCCGACGTGGATAGTGGGGGTATGAATAGGTAGGAGGACGCGTACCGCCGCCCCTCGCAGTGTCACTGCGCTCGCCACGCTTCGGTTTGGCGTTGATAGTGGCAGTGGCGTGGGGGTGCATTTAACATTGTAAGCACCTATTAAGGTGGCACAAGTCTAAAATAAAGATGCGCGCCCAAACAATGGGTGTTATATACATATGCCCCAAATAGTGCAGTGCCAGATACACATATGTCCCAATAGTGCCAGATACATACAGTATATGGTCCCACAGTGCCAGATACAGGTATGCCCCCACAGTGCCACCGGGTATGCCCCCACAGTGCCACCAGGTATGCCCCCACAATCCCCCCAGGTATGCCACCACAGTGCCACCAGATATGCCCCCACAGTGCCACCAGGTACACCCCCACAGTGCCATAAACAAATACAGTGTGCCCCCAAATTGCCAGAATTTCGCAACAGCAGGGCAACTCACCATTGTTGCTGCTGCTACCACCATCTGCTGCTGCTGTTGGGGGTGGGGTGGGGAGCGCAGCATGCTCCTCTCCTGCACTCACCCCAGTCTGGTGTCCCCCTGCTGTCTGTCTCCTCCTCCGCATCACGTGTCTCTCCTTCTCCTCACTCTGTCCCTGTGACTGGGACAGCCAATTATATCTCGCGGGCCGGCTCCTGCGGGCAAGCTCTGATTGGCTGATGTCCCACGAGCTCTGATTGGCTGACAGCCCAGTCACAGGGACACAGTGAGGGGAAGGAGAGATGTGAGATGCGCACTCGTCCACTCCAAAGGGTCCCACAGAGGTCCCAGAATGCCATTCCTTGTGATGTAATTTTTCAAAAAAGCTTCAGGAACGTCATTCCGGCCCAAAAATAGCCTTGGATGTGCCACTTTCTTTGCGATCCATTGCAGCAATGCATCGGAATCGCATAAAAGGTGGTCATATAACACTAGTGGATGGCTGAACATTCAAAAGTCCCTGCCCCATTCATCCTAGGGTTAGTTTTGTTGGGAGCCAATTAACCTACCAGTAAAGTTTTGGATTGTGGGAGGAAACCGGAGCACCCGGAGGAAACCCACGCAAGCACAGGGAGAATATACAAACTCTGCACAGTTAGGGCCATTTTGGGAAATCAAACCCATGACCTCAGTGCTGTGAGGTACAGTAGTAATGCTAAACTTTACACTTTTGAGCTAACTCCTGTAAAGAGACCCCCCCCCCCCCTCTCCTTCCCACCACATATCAGCCATTTAACAAATTAAATCTGACAGGAAGATGTGTCGATCCCCACTGGCTTGCTGCAGCTACTACTCAGCTGTCATAGTGCTGCTACTGGCGCTCAGCCTTCCACCCGCCGCCACTGCTGAGCCTCACTGTCACCGAATGGCGATACAGATGAGCTCCTCACTAGCGGTGCGTGGTAACATCACCCGCGCACCAGCGCCAGCCTGTGTTTCCTAGGCTGGTGGTGGCAGGAGACTGTGGATACATATTGTGGGCACCAGGCAGCCTGGAGCAGGTTCCGGAATGCCGTTCCTGATGAGGTAATTTTTCATCTGAACTTCAGGAACGGCGTTCCGGACCGTTCTGGCTCAAAAATAGCCCTGGTTTCATCCCTTTCACATCACACCTAATTACCAGGTACAAGCCGATTTCTTGCCGGTTCGACCCAGTAATTAGTGCGATGTGAAAGGGATTACCGGGTCCCGCAAACGGGTAGCAATACGACAATACGAACTGGTAAAAAGAAGGGTTCTTAACAGTATGCTGTGCAGTGTGAACGGGTTAAACGGGTCGAGCGACACGTTTTCTATTCACACTATGGAGCAGGCAGCGCTTGGAACAGCGCCAGCTCTAAGCATTGCCTCCTCCCCCACCTCCGATGACGCGCTGATGCTCTGCCGCGCCCCCTGATGATGTCAGCAAACCGACAATAATGCTGGTTTGCTGTTGCAGTGTGAACAGACCGCACATGCAGGGACTGAACCGGTTAAAAGTCCCGGTGGGACCCTGTATTTGTGATCTAAAAGCGGCATAAATGTGGAAGGAGAAAAACTACCAATCAGCATCTGTAATATTCCAAATGTAGGGACGATTTATTAAAATATTTTTGACTAAAATAATGTGAAAAGGGGTGCTTCTATGCCCTCTTCCTACTATTTTAGTATTCGATGAATGCATTAAAGGGATTTTGAAGAGAAAAAAAAACTGCAACAAACTAAAAAAAGGTACTTGTGTAGTTTCATGGCGCCGCCGCGTGCACACTCTGTCTCTGAAACTTGGCAGCTTGCAAGAAGCTCTGTTTAACTGTGCGCGTGCCGCTCTAGCTCTGTTTAACTGTGCGCGTGCCGCTCTAGCTGTAAGCTACGTATAGTCAGCTTACGTTATCAGCGTAGTGCCGGGCAGCAGCAGCAGCATTTCGCTGCCCAGGCGCTGACAGGTCACTGTGGTACTTGTAGTTCCACAGTGAAATAGGCAGCCCTGCGCACCGCTGACAACGGTGGCATGTAAAAGTGGACACCCCGGGCACACCCCGGCACACCGTGATCAAAGGGGGAGTCCCCCATGCAGACACTAAATTTAGACGCAAAAGCATCAGAAAACCGGACTACCTGCTAGCCGCTAACAAGCCGGGGTTTCTGGACTTAGGCGCTAAAGCATCTGAAATCGGACTACTTGCTAGCCGCTAAAAAGCCGGGGGTTTCTGGACTTAGACGCTAAAGCCTCTGAATTTAGTTGGGACTAGGGGTACACTATTGAAACCTGTCCACAGTGCCACTAGTCGACGCAACAGCTGTCGACCGTGTAAATCCCACTATCCACGCCAACCCGAAGAGTGGCGAGCGGCGGCGGTACGCGTCCTACAACCTTTTCATACCCCCACTATCCACGTCGGCGTGGAGTTGAGAACAGAAAGTGTGGCGAGCGCAGCGAGCCACCGAGCCCGAAGCGTGGTGAGCGCAGCGAGCCCCGCGAGGGGATGCAGACACCTGTGAAGCCCGCGAGGGGACGCGGATACCTGTGAAGGTATCCGCGGCCCCTCGCGGGGCTCGCTGCGCTCGCCACGCTTCGGGCACGGTGGCTCGCTGCGCTCGCCACACTTTCTATTCTCAACTCCACACCGACGTGGATAGTGGGGGTATGAAAAGGTTGTAGGACGCGTACCGCCGCTGCTCGCCACGCTTCGGGTTGGCGTGGATAGTGGGATTTACATGGTCGACAGCTATTGCGTCGACTAGTGGCACTGTGGACAGGTTTCAATAGTGTACCCCTAGACCCAACTAAATTTAGATGCTCTAGCGTCTAAATTTCGATGTACCCCTAGTCCCTGCTAAATTCAGAGGCTTTAGCGTCTAAGTCCAGAAACCCCCGGCTTGTTAGCGGCTAGCAGGTAGTCCAGTTTTCTGACGCTAAAGCGTCTAAATTTAGCGTCTGCATGGGGGACTCCCCCTTTGATAGCGGTGTGCCGGGGTGTCCACTTTTACATGCCCCCGTTGTCAGCGGTGCACAGGGCTGCCTATTTCACTGTGGAACTACAAGTACCACAGTGACCTGTCAGCGCCTGGGCAGCGCAATGCTGCTGCTGCACGGCCACTACGCTGATAACGTAAGCTGACAATACGTAGCTTACAGCTAGAGCGGCACGCGCACAGTTAAACAGAGCTTCTGGCAGGCTGCCAAGTTTCAGAGACAGAGGGCGAAATTTAATAGGGGCCGATTTTTAGGCATGTTTGAAAATCGCACAAAATCGCACCGTTTTTTGCATATTTAATGAGATGCGAATTGGCGGCAAAATAGTGCGATATAGTGCGATTTTTAGCCATGAAAATGTTTGTTTTTCAGTCATGAAAATCGGCACATTTTCTGAAATGTGTGATTTTTGTGTAAAAAAAAAGTGGAAACAAAAACGCCGTGGGGTCCCCCCTCCTGAGCATAACCAGCCCCGGGCTCAAAGAGCCGGTCCTGGTTTCATAAAATCACAGGAACAAACAAGTTGGGGTTCCCTGGATTTTATCAAACCAGCACCAGGCTCAAGGGCCGGCCCTGGTTCCCAAAATACGGGGGACAAAATGACTAGGGGTCCCCCGTATTTCAAGAACCAGCACCGGGCCCAACCAGCCAGCAGGGTAATGCCACATTCGGGGGGAGACTTTTTATACAAGTCCTCCCGGCCAAAGCATTGTCCCCCTGACCAGTCAGCATGAGCAGGGGTCCTGGGGAAGTGGGGACCCCCCCAAAGAAGGGGTCCCCCCCCTCCAGACCTTACCTGCCCATGCTGAAGCCCGGGGCTGTCCTCGATGCCCCTGGGCATCGAGCTGATTATTGGTGTAAAAAGAAAGAAGAACTATTGTATAGTGCTGTGGAACTATGAGTCCCAGCAAGCCTGCACCACATGCAGGGACTTGGAGAACCACAAGTCCCAGCATGCGGGGCAATAAAGGGCCCGCTGGGACTAGTAGTGCCCCAGCAGTACAAATAGTTAAATAAAAACACATACACACTGACAGTAAAACTTTATTACGTCCCGCCTCCAGCCCAGGCAAAGTTGGGAGGTATGCATCAGCCCTCCCAGGAGCTCCAATCAGCAATCCCCAGGGTAGGTGATTATGATAATTAATGTGGTGGGGTATTGCCGCGCATGTGAGTTTGCCGCAAAGGGGATAGGGTTTGCTGTTGGTGGTGGTAACAGCGGCTTTACCGTCAGCTTCCAGCTATTTTTTTGCCAGCCATGCTAAGCAATTTGCAGGCTTGCATGAGGTGAAATTTCACTCTGGCTGGCAGCATATACCTAGTCGCAGGGCTCTGTAATTTAACAGCCGTGCAATCAAGTCTGAATAACCCCCAATGCTGTAGAGAGCCAATTCAGAAACAGAGCTTTCTTCCAGGCTCTGCCTGCATGCGATAAATGATTCATCAGTGCACTGTAATCAATTATCACATTGCAAATCTAAGCCTTGAAGATTGATAAAGTGGTACCAATAAGGAGCTGTTTGGTAGTTATTTTATCGGTATACGGTCGTTTTGTAGACCACATTTAGGTCGACAGTCATTAGGTCGACCACGTTGGGTCGACAGGGGGGAAGGTCGACAGGGTTGTAGGTCGGCATGGGCCAAGGTCGACATGGGTTTAGGTTGACATGGGACAAGGTCGACATGGGTTTAGTTCGACAATAGTTAGGTCGACATGGGTTTTTCACTGTTTTTGAGCCGACATGTGCCGACAGGCGGTATTTCATGCCCTACCATCCACTAGGGCATGGTGGGAGAATAAAATAGTGTGCCGAGCGCAGCGACGCACCGTGCCCGAAGCA